>NC_034410.1:145599066-145828629 GCF_002078875.1 Numida meleagris
CCCCCCCCCAACACTTCTCCCCGATATCAGCATCCCTGTGAATGTAGATGCTGCTTGAGCAGCTCTGGGTGTGCAAACGTTGTGTGCGGGCACAACTGCAGATCTGCTCATCCCCATACCCAAGATGGGGGGTGCAGCCTCCCCAGCCTCAAGGGTTTGCTTGGGGGCTGCAGGTGGTCTCTCAGTCCTTGCACGTGGATATCTGAGCACTCTTCTTCTGCCCAGAGTGTTTTCCAGCAAGGATCAGACTCAGTCATTGCTCTGGGTGGGGAGGATGGTGATGGAGGGGTTTCCCATGGCTTTTCATTCCCTTCTTTTTGGGGATAGAGAATAGCAAGCAGTTCAATCTCGCAATCAAATTCGTCTCATTCAAATTCATCTCCTCTTTGAGCTGAAGTGTAGCACGCAGGAAATCCCCCATCATCATCATCGATACCTGTTGCAGGATACCAGCTTGGCTCATTAATTAGCTCCAGGAAACCTGTGCTGGTAAACAAATGAGTTAAAGACTTTCCCTGGGCTTGATCCTGGGTGGAGGTCTGTCTGATTTCCACTTTCCCAGGATAGGTGCAAAAAAAGAGCAGAGTATTTTCTTCAAGATGGATGACAGACTGTCTCTGTAATTACCTTGCCTCCTCCCCTTGGAGAAAATTCATATCCCTGAGTGAGCCTTCAAAGCAGGGGGAATCAGCACCTGGCCTGGGGGTTTACAAGAGAGCATCTTGCAAATTTGCAGCAAATATTGAAACAGCTCAGTGTGGCTGCTGTTTAAGTGCAAGAGTTCCTGGTGCATCTTATGTGTTCTTCTTGCAGCTCCTACCCCAAGTCTTCAGCGTTTTCCCCTTGCCTGGGGTATGCAGGGCTCAAGGAGGGCAGTTGGGGAGAGCTGGTGCTTGGATGGAAGTGCACTACAATTATACATGACTTGCTAATGGAGGTTGCTTGCCCACTCATATATTCAGGTGGATGAGGGGTTTTAAGCACTGAAGCAGGGGAAGAAAGGGGATGGGGCCAAGGTAAGGAAGGGAATTTCTCAGGCAAGGTAGAGTGGGGAACTTCTGAGCATTGAACTATGTCTCTGCCAAGGAAAACAGTATTTTAGTGCTCCATCTGCACTGGAGAGACAGAGTCCGTTTCCACATGGCCCTTCAGGTCCCAGATCCACATGGGACTGAATCTTCAAGTCCCAAATTGCCGTGGCAAGGAGCAGAGGCAGTCCTTGTTTTTCCAGGTTGGAGCCAGTGCAGATCATAGAATCATGCAACCATAAAATCATAGAATATCCTGAGTTGGAAGGGATCCATGAGGATCATCGAGTCCAACTTGAGTCATCCCAATCTTCAGCATCCTCCAGTCTCCCAGTACACAAGGTTCCATCTACTTTGTAAACCTTATCTCTCCCATTGCCCATCCCCAAGACAATGTTGGTGGAATTTTGTTCCTAAGTAAAGAACCATCAACTGGAATCCAAAATTCTCACTTGGAGAGCAACCTGGCAAGCCAGCCCAAGAGAAGGGCATGTCTCTCTTTCTCTTAGATGCACTCTGTGCGATGGTTGACTCTTTAATATGGTTTGCAGTAGTGCTGAGGCTACAAAACATAACACTTGTTAAATAAAGAGGAAAATGAGCAGCAAATGATGTCCCTTCAAAAGCCTGTTTGTCACCACGTCTAGGGCTTAGAAATTCCTCTCAGTGCCTTTCAGAGAGAGGGTTTTGTATTAGTCTGATTATGCTGAGATAATCTGTCATGATGCTCCAGGAGGCTCTCAGGGAAGGGAGAAAAAAAAAAGGAAAAGAAAGATAATATTTTAAATCAGAGGGCTGCTAGATTGGTGACTCTGTCTTGCAAAGACACACATCACTGCCCCCTTTATGAAAATTTAAATTGCTTACCTCTGTCAGAGAAAATGAGAGATTTGCTGATTTTAATTTGTTGGAGCGGATTTTCCCCCCACCAATGTTATCAGAATCAAACCAGGGATGGTGTCTTACCTTCCTCTGCAGTTTTTTTTTCTCTGAATATTTCTTTATAAAACATTGATAGAGGAGTGGCCAGCTGATAAGGAATGAGTGGCTGAAACTGCAAGGTTAGTCACATACAGTGCTATGCCTTATTCCTGGGATAAGGGGATTTGGGGAAAGAAAATGGTGTTTGGAGGCAGAATGAACAGAAACCTTGTAAGGAAATGACTTTTTACCAGTTTGGAATATTTGTGAAGGGAAAAGTGGAAAGAAATGTCTGTAATCTTATGTGATGCAGTCTATATTAAGCTGATATCCATACCTGAAACAAAATACACAAAATGCAAAATTCTCCTTCCAGTGAGCATCATAGTATTTAGGGAGGTGTTTCACTCCATGTAGAGCTGCTACTTGCTAAACTAATGTGGCCTGAGACAAGGACAGAGGAAATCTGCATGCATTCGGGACACCATTTTGTGCATGTCTTATGCATGCACAAGCATATATTATTGCCAGGTTCTTTTCCAAAGCTCTAGTTTTGTCCTGAGGATGTGATATCTCTTCCTACCATTTCAGCACTCCCGCCTACATGCTCACCTTGTCTCCTGCCTGTCATCAGGCTGGCCTTCCTAGATGGAGATTCTTCCTCGGTTTCTGAGCTCATCTGACCTATAACAAAGACCTTGCTGTCTGCAGAATGGCTCTATATTGGGACTATCCCATTCCTGGCAGATGAACCTATTCCATATTCATCAAGAGTTCTCTCTAAATGCTTTTGGGACAGGGGCCATCATGATTCCCGTGCTAGAATGGATCTTGAGCTGAAACACTTTATTTCTGTCCATCTGTGCTGTTGTCTTCTTGTGCACCTCTCAGCTGACCATTTAAACTTACTGCTCCATAAACCACAGAAAGCTTGAGCTACCCAACACACAACACCACGGTTTGATTTTAAAAGATGCTGTAGTGCAATCCCCACCAAGGGGAAGATCTTGCCCTCTGCCAAACCATAAGACTCAGGGCAGAGTTTCAGGTCATAGTTAATTTAGGTGTTGGCCACTCTGTATGTTGGTGTTTTCAGCTATTAAATGGGTTTCCTTATCTTCTTCCTTACCTGGTTTTGTTCCCCAGACCCCAGTGGGGCCCTGTGCCAGATGGACTTGACCAAACAAGAAATCTTTCCCTTGGGATTATGAGATGAAAGGCACCAGTCAAGAATCAAACACAATTTCTTCTTCTTGTGTTTTGACTATGAATGAGTGTCATTCCTTAAACTTTCCTCCCAAATCATGTTTCCTTACCCTTTCTTCATCCTTATTTTCTTAATGCCTATCTATGACTGAGGATCTGGAAGGGTGTGAACCTGCTCTTCACTCCATAGTGTTCCCGCTGGATCTAGTACACGCTTCTCAGGAGACTTGGTATAACTCATTGTCCTGCAAAATGCTTTGTTATATGGTCCAGCCCATTGATATATAAGTAGATTAAGCCCAGGGCAGGAGCCTGGTTTACACTACATATTGTTTAGTAGCAATCTAACAATGACTGTCTTCTTCTCGAAATAAATATCTGCTGGTTCCTGCAAATGAAAGTCGATGCACCTTCAGAAAGAAATTTGTCCCAGTGGGGTCTTTTGTATTGAAAGCCCTGTTGGTAGATTTATTCATTGTGCAGGTCTGTTCCCTTAACAAGTCAGTTATTCATTGGCCATTGCTGGAGGGTGTGTGGGATTTATGGTCATAGTCCTGTAATCAGATATTTTGTTATAAAGGGCTTTGCCACTGTGGAAGGTTTGAATAAATCAGTATGCAGCAAAAATTGATCCTCTCACAATCTATTTCTGGACTCAGATCCTGGTTTACGAATACCTTCCCCCTTCTCGAACCATGCTACTTATGTCTCTGCATGCCCATGCTCTGGTCAGCTCTACCAGAACTTTGCGTCAGTGCACATGCACACACACATACAAATTCACACACATGCATGTTTTCTGAATGCGATTTTCCTGCTGACCACAGTTGAGATGCACACTGTTGTCATTTCCCAGACCAAAGAAACGCTTTCTCTATCACCTAATTGAAGCATTTAGAGTTTGGAAAGGACTGCTTGAAAAAGCTTTAATCAAATGGCAGTGAAGAAAGGGAAATCTGATTTTGAGTAGCTGCACTGATGCTTTAAGTACTAAAGAGCTTGGCCTGCTAATCTCCACTTCTCAGATGTTGTTCTACAATCCGATCAGACCTATTGAGCTGATGCAAGGGTTAATTACAGAAAAGAATTTCCTTAACATTATGCACACAAAAAGAAGGGCAATGGTGAGCACCTTGCTTTTTGGTTGGTGTAAGCTCACCATGTGCAGATGATGGCAAGAGCCTTCCATTCTTGCATGTGCATGTCTCTGTGGAGGTAATTGCAGCAGAGCTTACAATTTTGATGGCAGAAATCAGAGATGGGAGGATAGAAAGATCTCAGTATTCTAGCAGCCTGTACACCCACTGTTTGATAGATGTTTGGTGATGCTGAATGGTCAGTGGTCAATGGAGAGGCAGAACTCAGTGCACAGGGTTGAGCTGTCTTGGAATCTATGCTTGGAAAGGAGTTTAGCAGTGGTATGGTTAGTCAGTGGTCTCACGTGCTGTCCACCTTGCACGTGGGGCAGAGCAGCTTTCCTGGGAAGCTTTGATGGATCTAGGGATTGGCTTAGATTTTGGAGAAGTCACTGCAGTGTTAAGTGTGCCCTGGTGAGTGCAACCAGCCTGAAAGAGTGTTAAGAATTTGTGATAAGGATTATCTCCATAGAGCACACCATTGGAAGGACATACAGATCCCTGAGGGAGAGAAGGCTGGGGGGTCTTGGAGATGCCTGCATTTCAGCAGTCAGTGGATATGATATGGTGGTGCTGCCCTTTCAATTATTCATCATGGCACTTTCAGATCAGGCATGAAGGCATGTGAAGGAATAAGTCAAGAGCCAATGTATGTTTGCTGCATATTCTGAGTGCTTAAAAAAAACCAATATGAGCAATGTAAAAAATAACAAGTCCTGTGTGACTTGCTTTTTCCTGCCAGCCTGGGGGTTTTAGAAATGTTAATAGGGAGAGCAATGCTGTGGGGACTTCCAGATTCTCCAGATGGAGATGATTCTGCTACCAGCAGGAGATATGGTGACAGTCAGAAGCACAGCAAGGCTGGGAGGGCAAGGGGGAAGCAGGGAGAGATCCCAGGAAAATGCCAGTTAGCTGTGGAATCCAGTTCAGCAGTATGCATGGAAATATTAGGAAGGCATCCTGTGCAGCAAGAATCGTCCTGGTTGCAGAGGTACCCAACACACCCCTCAGGGTTTACACAATTGCCTGTCTATGGGTATGTCCTGCAGGCAGAGTAATGCCACTGGAAGGGAAGATTTTATCAGCAAATCCCCAGGTAGTCCCTTCCAATATAAGCCATTCTATGATAGTGCAACCACGATCTAGTGCCTTGCCTCCTACCAAGACCAAGGAATACGAAGGGTAGAGAGGAAGGAATTGGACTAGGTGATTTCCAGAGGTCCGTTCAATCTCAAGTATGTGTTATTCTGTGACGATGGAACTTGAATGCTGTAAGGTTTTGATGCTCCCATTGGATTTAGATGCTTTCAGAGTCTGCCTACATGATGTGGATTGTATATGGTGAGCAGAAGGTCTGCAAGGTTTTTGAAGTTTTCCTGGGAAAAGGACTGGAGGCTGTATTTCTGGGCATACTTCAGGACAAACCACAATGGGACTCTATGGTAGTACCTTTTGGGCTTGGTATCTCAGAGAAGGGGAAGTCTAAAGGGAACTGAGGTCTGGGATCTGGATCTGAAATCTAAGGGTGTGGAGGTGCTTTGAGTGAGAGCAAAGACTTTCATCACTGTGAGACACAGTATTTCTATCCCCTAGGAAACAGACTGTCCTTGCTCTTTGCTGGGACAAAGCCCTGCACGGTCATCCTGTTGTCTTTATCTGACTGTTCCCTGCCTAGGAAGGGGTCCTACTATGTTTCTCCATTGCTCTGGATTCTGGGACCTCCACATTGAATATCTGTTCTTGTTTCCACATAAACAAAGCAAAAGATAAAGGAAGGAGAGGAAATTCAGGGTATTAAATGTCTCTTTCCTATCTCGAATAAACACCAGTATCTTTGTACGAGAGCTCAAAATGTTTTCCATCTTATGTGGTGAGGAGAATGTGGGACAAAGCAGTGATTTTTCACACCTCCCTTCCCTTGTTCAAATCATCTCTAGAAGTGGTGGTTGGACCTAAATGGGACACGACTTTTCCCAAGCCTGGAGTTTGTTTACCAGACTCTGCTTATGTGCAGGTGACAGTGCTGCGAAGTCATAGGAGAGCTAAATACAGCTTCCAAACACAACCATACACGTCAGATGCTCCACACCAGACATGGCTGCATTGCACATGGACTGAAAAATCTTCCTGTAACTTCCTGTACTCATAAATGCAGTTTATGAACTGCGAGGTGCACAGCATGCTGCAGTGATGTGGTTATTAAAACCCCAGCCTCCCACCTCAAATTACAACCCAAATGCTATGTTTGTTTCCCACTTAATGCTGGCCCTCTGAGGTTTTCCTTTAGCACTAAGCCCTTTTGAAGTTGCTGCTGATTACAGAACAGACAATGTAATCTCCCCATGAAAGTTATTTGTAGTTGTGGGGGATAAGGGGTGGAACGAAATCAATCACCCTTGTGCAAATGCCAGAAATGGGGTGGAGGATTAATGACGTTGCTCAACCACACTTTCCACTCAGGGCCCAGTACGGCACCCTGCCACTCAGATGTCCTTTTCTGAAGTGTCAGTCTGTCTGCCACGACTCCTTAGACAGTCAGGGAAGGAGCAATTGGAAGGGGGCTCAGCTGTGCAAATTGGCTTTTGGTCTGGAAGGTGATTCCAGAGGTGTAATTGTTCTGTCCAGCTGCCAACCCCTCATCAAACACTGGCGACTGAGCCTTTGCTTATACCCTGTTTTCTCTGTTCTTGTGGCATGTAGCCTGGCTGTTTCCCGGGTAATCAACAGGGCAAATCAGTTGAAGTCACTATGCTTTATTCCTTCCCAAACTACTGGACAACACTGCCTGCTTTTTAAGCTTTTCTTGATGAGCACTTTTAGAGTCCCATCACTTGGTAGCTGTGGGTGGCATAGCATCTAGCTTGAGTATGGTCAATGTAGAGGCCTTGAGCAGAAGTCAGATGGTTACTCCCTGACTTGAAGTAGATGAAAAGTGAACTATTGGCAAGGATGAGACCAACATCTGTTTGTCTTCTGATTTTGCTCCATTTCCAGCCCAACCCTGTGAAGCTCCTGGGGAGCTGTTCCCATCTCCTGACAATGAGTTTATTTGTGCCCTCTCTTAGGGATTCTCAGACTCAGAAATATTTGGGCTGGTGGTTCATGAAGTAGGGAAAGATGGTTCTCCTTTGTACAAGGGTATCTGACTCTAGGTGCCTCCCAGTACTGCTGCGGCAAAAAGAGTGAGGGCAGGAGATCTCTTGTTGACAAAAACCCAGTACACAGGCAGACAGATTTCTGTTTGTGGGAATCCAACTGCGTTTTCAAAGCTTGGATTTTTAATTTTTTTTGCTTTGCAGACAAGGACTCCTACTGGTGAGTCTCCCCATCCTAATGATCTTGACTTGATCCATTGCAGGTTGTGGATGACTGCAGCATTTGGGCTTTGCCAAACATTAACCATAAATAATCTTGAAACAATAACAGCCTGGCATTTTTACACTGGTGTGGTAGGAATTCAGAGCTGAGAAGTGGAGAAGATTAGCCCGGACCAGTGCAGTCACCAGCTGCTGATTAATGGTTCTCCTTGATTTTGTACAATCTGTAACTCCAGTGAGCAGAGACCCCAAAAGTGGCTGAGGCTTGGTAAAGCATTAAATATTCTTTCCTTGGAAGAAGAAAATCTCTAGCATTTGTAAATATTAAAAGTGAGAGAATACTGGGGAATCCTATGTAAATATGATGCTGTTAGTACCGTAGCAGCTAGAAGAAGCCCTGACAGAGGCTGAGCATTGTTGTACTCTGTTCAACCAACTTTTTAATGATCTCTTTACTCCTTATACCTGGAGTGGAAGTGGATTTGCACAGTGTTTTAGTGATAGTCTCTGGGGCATGGTGTCCCTTGGGTAGCACCTGGCTTTGCCTTGCTAACAATTAAGTAGTGTGGAAGTGAATGAACAAAATGAGTACGGAGCCACTGGCATAGTTGAGCAGGCTGAGAGGGAGGTGGTATACACAAACCACATCTTACGCCAGGACTTTGAAGATTACCTGGAGCGTCCTGAAGAGTAACCCAGCTAGTAGTACAGATTTGAATTCAGTGGCTTGCCCCACAATCACTTAAGGCAAACAAAGTGGAATATGGCATCTGAGATGAGTCTCTAACATGACATTGACTTAGCTGGTCTGAATACCTGTATCCATTTTTGCCATTTGATGGAGGTTTGTGGCTCACAGTTCAACACCTGTCCAGTGCACACACGGAAAAACTGAGAGAGCCAAGAGGGACAGGGGAACTGGCACTACTTTTTATCCAAGTTTCAGTGACATTCAATAGCTGGGAAGGATCTTGGCTCCTCCTATGCACCACTTCTCAGTGCTGATGAGGAAACACATGACTGACTTTCTGAGCATCTGTTTCACCCATGGCACTGGGGAAGTGATTTTCTTCACTGCTGTACTGATTGGAAGTCGAACAGCCTTCAATCGTGTGTTGATTATATTCCTGGGAGCATTGGATCTCCTGCAGGCTCTGATAGCCTATATGCATGAATGCCAACCTGTAACCCAGCAGAGTCTTCAAAACTATATTTTCTTGTGAGACAAAGCCTGATAATTTCTGGCTGTTTAAAACCATTGAAGAACATCCTAAATTGTGTCCTCTGGGCTAAATTCCAATGTCAAATCTTTTGTATTTCAAATTCTCCTGTATGATTATTGAAACAGGGGGATGGAATCACTACATGAACAATCAAGGACATTCCACCCCCCTTTTTTCCTTCATTCTGTCATTTTGCTGAACCTCAGGCTAATTTCTAATCCTCTCCTCCTCTTGCAGTGTAGCTAAGGCCCTGTAAACTGAACAAAGATAAAACAAAGATATGCCTTGCATTTGTGCAGACAGCCTGATTTTCAGAACATAATATGATTTAAGCCCTTCTCCAGCAACACTGTCCCACCCAGTGCCTGGCCAGACCTTGTTAGAACATGGACTCTCAGCAGGCACATGGTCACCCTCTTTTTGGTGGAGAGAAGGTGAAAATCCTATGCCATACAGTGGCTCTGGGTTAACTGTGAGGCAAGCAGCAGTTCATGTGCTGAGCTGTGTGGAGATACCTATGTGGGGGCTCTCCTCTTTCCTATAGTATGCACACTGCAACCATCAGCCATTTTTACAGCTCCATAGATCACTGGATAAAAATCACATTTAATTCTATGGTAAGGTCACTTTTTAGTTAAAAGGGACAGAATGGATTTAATTTACAAGCCTCTCCAACTTTATGGCTTGCATTTAGAGTTATATCTATTATGTAGTGCCAAACACATATTATAAAAATTGATTCCCCCTTTCTCTTCCCTCGAATTGCTGTGTCAGGCAGATTCTGATTCCCCTCCTGTTTGCTTCAAGCCAACAGACAAAGGTAGATCTAAATGACAAAGATGACATCTGTGACTGCAGAGCACAGGTTTATAGTGGATGAAATTGGTTCAGATCTGCTCCTGGATGAGTTGGAATTACTATGATTTCTACCAGCATACCACAGTACAGCATAGGAGGAGAGGGCCATAGTCTGCAAGGAAAAGTGCAGATCAAAGCAATTATAAGGCACAGCTGGTCAACAGGTTAGCTGTGGTTACTGCCTTTGTGCGGGTCCTTTCATGTTAGTGTGATTTGGATACATACTCCAAATTCAGTGGCAAATTCCAGACAGGAAAAAGTTTGAGGAGGTCACGGATAGAACAACTTCTTTTATCTTTTTCCTTTTTTTTATTTCTTCCAGGAAAGCATTAAAAAAAAAAATTCCAAGAAGCATCTTGGCTCAACAGCACTGAGAATGAAGGTTGGAAGAGGGAGACTGTGACAGTGAAGGGAGGGAATAGGATGACAGCAAGATGAAGTAGATCCGATTTATTGCCCGATCATCACTACCAACATCTCAGTGGCTGGTGCTGTAGCCATGGCCCTATTGGATTTGATTTAAGTGATCTCTTTGCAGAATAACATATTCAGTGAAGAGAAGACAAGGCCACGTAATGTCAGCACATTACACCAGAAGGAATTTTTGTAATCTTATGAGTTGTGTTGGTTGGTTCACCCCATGATGACTGTATGCATTGCTATGTCTTGTGGTGGGAGTTGAGCAAATATTTTAGAGACATTACCCTATCTTGATTTAGAAGCTTCCAAGTGGTGGTGAATGGAATGAGTCTTACAAGGGAGAAAGACTTGGCACAAGAGCCTAGATTGAATAGAGAACCAGGATTCTCCTTAGAATGATGAGGGCTAAGCTCCAGTGAAGGCAATGTTTCTTGCAAAGAGCTTCCCAACAGGAACTTCACTCCCTCCTCATTGTTTTCACCCTTTAGATTTAAATCTGGTCTGAGCTGCACAACAGCACTGGAGACTGCAGACAGCATGCTAGAGCATGGTCATGGGCAAGACTGTTTTCTCTGCTACCAGCAATGAGAAATATCCCCAAGCTGTAATATACTGGTTTGAGACTTGAGTTACCAGTGGATCTCAATTAGGAATTTCTCTACTGCTTTATTTGCCCTATCTTTAACACCAGGGGGCTACAAATGGGTGGATCTACCTCCCTTTCTTGCAGCTGTGTTGCTCGAGCAACAGTTTTCTATCTCTATGATTAAGTCTTGCTCATAAAATTCACAGCAAACACTCTAGACAAGCTGTTTTCTGCCTTTTAAAGCTGAGAAGGGGGGAGAAGAGAACTGCATTTGCCTATATACAGTCCTGACCATGCTTGACTGAGTGACTGCGGTAAAACCAGAGCTATAAATAAAATGCATGTGCCTGTGTCTACCCCAGTAATCTCCTGAGAAGAAGCCATTTTTTTTCCAGTGGAATATCCATATTTCTAGACTCCATTTGTATTAATTCAGGTGTTGGGTTTTTTTTCATTGTTATTGTTTTTTGCATTATTACAGTGCAAACAAGGTAGTATTATAGGGCATCGAATCTAAAATAGCAATGTGAACAAGGTGATAAGGGACACTCAGACCGAAGAAGGTGGCAACACCAAGGAACAAGCACAGTGCCAGGCAGGGGAGAGGATTTAGAAGAGGAGGGACTGCACATTCCCTGAGCAAGGTTACACTGTCAGCAGTGGCTTTACTCCCTGGGCTAGAGGCTGTGTCCAGGTTCAGTTTAACTGTGAATTGCACTGTCTTGTTGAGTGTTGCATGGATGTGAATGGAGAGATTGATGGCCTGTGCAGTATGTTTTGCTCAACTAGCATCACCAAAAGTAAAAAAAATAAAAAATTGAATAATGTGAAATTGGATCCCTTTAAATCTCAAGTTGCTTAGAAGTCTTTTTTTTTAATCATTTTTACTATTAATTGTCTGGAATTTGAATTGTGGTCAGTAATGATAGCAGGGATATTTTTTTAATTACTGCTTCCATTTGTATTTATTTATTTTTTTTAATGTAATCTGTCTTTTATAATTGCATGACTCCAGGAATTCTGATTTCATCAAAGAACACCACACAGTGTGAAAACTGCATTGGTTGTGGCAGAATCTGAGGGCAGAAGTACACCCAAAAAAACTAGATTACCAAGCAGTAATAAGGACAGAATACTGTCTCTGTGAGGAGTGAAGCATTCGCCTCTGCATCTTTTCTTTCAGTCTCCAAGGAGCTCTGTCTCTCTAACAGCAGCATCCTAGAAACTGAAAGGAGCAGTTCACAAGCAATGAAGGTCTCTCTGGCATCATAGCTACATTTATCAGCATCCTGGCTGGAAAGGGCTTGGCCTTTACGTTCATAGTTTGGAGATTATGAGTTGTATTTTTAGAAGTCTAAACATCACTTTGCCTAAAAATAAACAACTGAAATGTGCCAACAGGAACTTTGGACAGGTGAGAGTTAAACATGAGGTAGAAGTTGAGTCACAGCAATGTGGAGAAAAATAGAAGAATACTGCTCATAAGCTGCAAATATGCATGTTGTACACATACTGGACAAGGTAATGAATGCAGTAGGTGTGACTGAGGTGAAGATACAACATGGAGTAATAGTGAAGGGAGAGGATTAAGGATCACTGTATTTATTATGGAACAGTTTGAGCTGGAAGGGACTCTTGAAGGTCATCTAGTCCAACTCCCCTGCAATGAACAGGGATGCCTACAGCTACGTCAGGTTGCTCGAAGCCCCATTCAGCCTGACATTGAATGTCTCCAGGGATGGGGCATCTACCACAGAGTGGATCCCTTTCAGCCTGGGATATTTTGCTCTTTCTGTTTCTCTGGAGTTTGATTTCCTGATGTGCAGATATTTCTGTCATGTGAAGGACATGGTTCAGCAAGTTTCTTTCATCTCCAGTGTCTCCATTCACCCAGACATGGAGAGAAATTCAAGGCAGGAGGGAAGCGAGTGTAAGAACAAGAGGCATCTGGTACGCAGTGTTGTGATGCTCAGCAGCCCCTGGAGGTTTACCAGGAGTCTGTGGCTCAGAAAAGGACTCCGAGATAGTTCATTATGAACAGAGTAGCACTGCTGCTCTTGGACACATTCATCTGATTGCTGACATCATGCTATATCATAGAATCATTAAGGTTGGAAGATACCACTATGTTCATCTTGTTCATTCATCAACCCATCACCACCATGCCCACTAGATCTCAGTGCCACATCGACCCTTGTCTTGAAAACCTCCAGGTCTTCAAGGGGTCATGGACCCCTACAATACCTGTATCTTTGATGATAAGGCATCAGAGATGGAAGACATGAAGTAAAAATGAGTCTGCAAGAGGAAGGAGTCTCTCCTGCCTGCAGAAGGTAGCTGTCATGTCTGTAGAATGTCACAAGAGGTCCTTGAGATACTGGGGCTTTAAAGTAAGTTTAAAGCAGAAAATTTTCATCTTGTTGCTGATGATTCACCAAATACCTGAGAGAAAACCCCAGTAGGCATCTCAAGGAATAGAGAAGAACACTGCTGCAAAAGCCCCTTTTGAGTTTGGCTCTATAGATCAAGGCTACAGAGGTGTGAAACTTTTCCCATCTCTGCGTTAAATATGAAAGGACAGGACTATAAGAACATATCCTGAAGCCTTCCCAGTGAACTCCAGCTGAATGGTAGTAGGGGGATTGCCTTGTTTGTCATAGACTTTCCAGGTCTATAATTTTTCTGGTGAGTAGAAAACCCAACTCATATATACATACATATATATATATATATATTTGACAAATCAAGCCCATTTATCCTCATGGCAGCACTGCCCTTTAGTTTAAATTTAGAGTCTTTTTTCCTTCCTTCCCCTGGTGCTTCTTTCTCTGCATTTAAGCATAGCATTTTAATCTGTTCACTTTCCTTTTGTAAGCCCAAATATATCAGTCTCTTCTGATGTCTTGTATTCTCCTGGTCGTCTTAATTGTCTTTCTCTACCGCACTGCCTCACTATGTACTCATCTTTCTTGAAAACAGGCCCAAATAATGTATGCAATATTTTAGATATCATTAGCAAGTGGAATCACTTGGGTTGGAAGGGACCTCAAAGATCATCTAGTTCCAAACCCCCCTGACACAGGCAGGGTTGACAACCACTAAATTAGACACTAGATCAGGTTACCCAAACTTTATGTAAAATATTTTAGATATTAGTTAAAAGATTTTTATCAATTTTGGCAGCGATGAGCTCCTCCAGAGCAAAGCCAATGATCAGTTTCCTGCCATACAACCCATTTCCTTTGTCCCACTCTACGTTAGAAATTTATCCTGGAAACCAACAGATTGATGCTATACTGGAGTCATTCCTGCCCCAGTTTCCCAGGCATTCCCAAATGCTGATACCCTGAAACAAATGCTTAAAGACACAGAAGACCAAGCTCCACTACTCTGAAGAAGAAAAAAGCCAGGGAGAAGCTGCCTGTGGACTACAAAAATTGGGAAATTAGCATGACAAGAATGATTCACTTTGTCTGGAAATGCCTCTATCAATGCCTTCTAGATTGACATATGGCCTTTTTTTTATTATCATTCTGGCTATGTTGTATCTGTGTTTTCATTCCCTACTTTTCTGCTCCTTAGGGATGGCTCTACTCTTTCACAGCTTTTAGTATAGGAATGTCCTGATTACCTAAGTACGCAACTATTACCCTTATGTTACACCTGAGGAAAATGGGGCAGAGGGAAAAAGTGTCTGGGAAGGAGTCTAAGTCTTCCAAGGCATTGCTAAGGAGAGAGGTGTTGGCCAGGCTACTGTGGGCATCCTTCATCCTGCAGCAACTTCCCTCCGATGGTGATGGAGTCCTGGTTCGAATGCCTCCCCATGGGCAGAGGCAGCCTCTTCCAGGCGGATATTCTTATAAGGAGACTGGTTGTTTTTCCTACTCCTCAGCCTACATCCCCCCCTTTCCCTGCTTTGCTGAGCTGGGATGAATGGGAAGAGAGAGGCTCTGAGTGGACTCTGTTCTCCAATGCCAGTCGCTGCTGAATTTCAAATAACTCCCCAAACAAAACCCAAACAAGCAGGCCCTTGTGTTCCTGTATCTCCTCTCTCTTTGGCCTTAGTCACCAGGCTTGGCAGCAGTGCTGCTCTTCTGTGGCTTGTCACATGCTAACTTGGGAGGATGGGCTTCTCTTTCCTTCTTCTTTTCCTTCAGGGGTCTAAAACAACAGAGCCCTTTGCCTTGTTTGCTTTGCTGGGGCAGAAGGGAGTAGGGAGAGAAGAAAGGGGAGGAGGATGCTGTAACCCCCCTTGGCACAGTCTTTGGTCAGCAACAGGGTGAACGTTGGCATCTTCAGAAGAGCAGCTGCTACCGCCTGTCCTTGTCCTCTGCTTCCCTTGTGCTGGTGGTGTCTGGCCTCCTCCTCACAGGAGGTGATGGGAAGGGGATGGCTGCAGAGAGATGGAGGGAAAAGAGAAGATGCTGCCCTATGCCTGGGAACGGAGTCCCCCTCTTGTCCTGGGGCCATTTGCCAGCTGGCTGAATTGTCTCAGCTGTAGAAAGTGGTCAGTGAAATTAGCTCAGTTTTTGTCCTCAGCTGTCCTATTGGTGAAAGAGAACAGCAGGGCAAACCCATCTGGGAGGCATGGTTTGGCTAGCACTCTTGTCTTCTGACACTGGGAATGGACATCATTCTCTTGGTTCTGGGTGTGGGTATGGGGAGGGAAAAAGGAGTAAATCCAGGTCTGGGGCATGGCAGTCATGGTGAGAAGGTTGACATGTGATCTGAGCAGAAGGCTTTTAAGGGGTCTTGAGACCTGCCCAACTCACTCCACTGATGATAAAGATAGACCTTTAACGCCTTTGACTTACAAGGAGAGCGCTGATGGGGTCAAAGCTATTGCAGACTGGTGCAGCTCCTTATGACCTACTCATTTTGTCTGATAGACTGGGACAGCGTCATCTATTTTTCTGCTTAAAAAGAGGGAATTAGCACCATTCCTTTATCTTGTGTCTTAGACCAGAAAAGCCCTCTGTGCACAACTCACTCAAGATGCACTGTGAGTATTTGGCAGCATATTGCAGCGTTGTTCACTCCGCAGTGCTCAGGCACAGGTTGCAGTTCTGCCCGGCTTTAACGGGATGAGAGGGGCTGCTCATCCTGGCAGCGTGCTTGGCGTGCGCTGACTTTAAACGCCAGGACATGAACCCTTGCTTGTGATAAGGGTTGTTAACTCCTGACCTAAATAGGCCAAAAGAGAGCAGTAGTTTATGGAAAGCCTGTTCCACTGGTCTGGGTAAAAGCCAGCCGGCTTCTCCCTGTGATCTATAGACCAGAAAGAGAAAATCATTAATAGCCTTTCTGATTGCCTAAGCAGAAGAGCCTAAGTGATAGCTGGTGCCTGTGCAAACTCGCGGGATGGGTTGGGAGAAAGGAAGCTGTCTCTGTCTTGCAGATAAATACAGATCTTCCTTCTGCAAGGTTTATTACCACTGCTTTTTTTTATGGGCACAGCAGCATCCGAGATATTGACGTTGCAGCAAGTCGCTGCAACTGAATGGCTCATGGAGCCATCAGAAAAGACAGAAGTAAAGGATAATGGCAGGGTTTGTGCTAACCCTGGGTTTCTGGGCTAAGTTCAGGAAAATCTGGATGAAACTCAATGGTCTCATTCTGCCTGAGGACAAACTACATGAACAAAACTGTTCCTTCTGGAATAAAAATATATATATTAAGCAAAATACAAAATATTTAATGAAGAATGGCCTACAGTTTGTACCATCCCAAAGTTTCCCTTGACCTGAAGAAATTATCCTGAAAAACTCCTCCAGGACTGTGCTTTGTATAAACTGATGTTTGCATCTGTCTCTATGTGTGCAGCACTGATTTGGTTGAGCTGCTGCCTCCGTGTGATGCTCCACTGCCTTTAAAAGGGTTTGGCTTTTTACAGTTATACTCAACAATCTGATTTGGAGAGGGAGCTCCTATTAATATATCTTCTTATATATTCCTACATATGATCTTTATAGCTAACTATATATATGAAATAGCGAACACTTCCAGCAGGGAGTGGTACGTAAGGAGACATTTACTGCTAAGCAACCATTTCAAATCCAAGGCTGCAAATTGTTTCTCAGCCTAGGACAGCTCTCTTAACCCCTGAGCTCTTCTACTGAAACTGGGAAGCAAGAGGCATTTTGAAATGAAAGTGAAAGGCAGTTTTATTCTTAAAATACAAGTTGTTCCAGAAACATGGTTCACATCTTTTCAAGATGGTTGTTTTCCTAGCTGTGTGAGAAAAACATCAGAGAGGAGTTGTTAAAATTACTAGTTAAAAATGCAGTTAATTTAGTTTTCTTTCTCTCTTTCTTTCTTCTTCATTCCTTCATTCCTTCCTTCCTTCCTCCCTTCCGCTGGGAAAATATTTTGACATTCTGTGAGCTCTTTTTTCCATTCATAACAGCTTATCTCAAAGCCAGTTTTTAGCGAGTGATTGTTGCCAAACTCATTGACTACTAGATATTCATGATCCCTTCAGTTGCATTCTATATCAAATTGCATTTGATAAAATATAGATCATGAATCACTGTCACCATAGAGAGGTTTAAATGAGTCCATATATAATGTTAACTTGTACCGGCAGTTTTCCAAAATTTTTTAATGTAAGAAATAAGTTGGTTTTATACCAATACTTGCAGATAGAGATACTGGGATTTTAGAAGTCTTATTTCAGCCACAGGTAAATGCGTGTGTATATCTTTCTCTAACTAACTGCTGTAAACACATACATTCTTCTTCCTTCTGCGAGTAGCTGATCACAACAGAAAGATGACAAATACAGAGCAGTTGGTAACAGACAAGATATTTTTACACAGTGTCCCAGGCACAGTTGTCCTGGGGAAGCTCTCTATGAAGAACTAAATCTTTACCTGTCAACTCTGAGGGTCTTATGCCTTCACCGTGACCTCCTGAGCTGAGGGGATGAGATCCCTCAGCCTCTACCCAAGTCCTTGTCACTAGAGGGAGGCAAAAGAATGTCTAGAGAATGAAGCGGTTGACCTACAGCTCCTTTGATGATGAGTGTTTTTCCAAATGTTCCACTGATCACCAAAATATCCATGGGTAATCAACAATATAAGAAAGTAAGGGCCACTATATTACTCTTACAGGTGCAAATTTATTTCCTGCTTCTGCTTCTAGTTCCAACCAAGGTTCATTGAATTTATGAAATGCGAAGATTATCCATCTGTAGAAAGAAATTGATAAAGAGAAAGACCAGATGGTGGTCAGCGTGAACGGCTGGGATGATAAGGAATTTTGAAGATTTACAGAACATGCTGTTGAGGGTTGCATCAAAATCAATTTCTGAAAATGGAATATGAAAAAAAAAGCATAGCAAGGCAGAAGATGAAGAGCAGCTGGAATAGCAACAGCATTTGCCATGCAAGTTCTGACCAACCACACTTTTAACTTTTTCCTGTATCTGGAAAAGGACATTTTCTTTCATTGTGGTGATGTTTCCATGATCTAAAGCTCAAAGTTCAGAAGATGGCATACTTTAATCCTAAGTACTCTTAATGCTATCCCAAACACCTTACTGCCAGAGCCGAATGTGGAAGATTAAAAACAATGCCTAAAGGTTACTTATGTTACTAATTACTACTTGTCATTAATGGCCAATCATTGCGTGAAGAATGACTTCATATCTTTTCCTTCTGTGACCTGTACTAGTGAGTCCCGCTGGTTCATTACATGTATGAAGGATTTTCCTTCTATCCATCTTTAATAAATACTCATGCAATTTCCTGGAGTATCAACTAGAGAGGTTTAAGTTCTGAGTTACTTTTCTTTTGGGTGTACATTTGTACATAGCTATTCTCCTCTGTGTGCATTTATGACACTTAATATTTCTCTGGTGCCTTAGGAAAGCCAAATAAATAGATGCAAAAATATTGTTATATTTTGATAGTTTACTTGGATGGGAAGGCATCATTTTTTCCCTACTCACATAAGTGGAGGTTTCTACACCCCATATGAGCCAAATCAAAACAGTTCCTCATGAAGCATCTGTGGACAGGAAAAGAAATATCCAAATGTAGCAGATTAATTACCTCATCTTTCATCAGATGATAAAGTGTTCCTGCTCCAAGACTTCCAACTCCCACACTTGTGAAAGGTGTCTTATGGCTAGTATCAAAGCTGAGCCAAGGAATCAAAGAACCAAGTCTTTAGCAGAAGATTCTTTCCTTCTGCACAAGTCAAGACTTTCCAGGGATCCAAGCTGTCTAGAAAGACAACCAAGGGTTGCCACTGGCCAGCTCCAATCTTATTGCTTTCTCTCTCTTATAAACAGTGTTGACTGCTGGTAGAAATCCTGACAAGAATAGGTGACTTGGGAATTCATAACGACTTCCTATTTCCCATTTCTGCATCCCTCAGCACTTGTTCTTTCTTCTGATCATTTCCTTTTAGGTAACAAAAGGCAACTAAAAGGCAAAGTTGCAATTCCTATACCCCTGAATTACCGTTAGTGTTGGTGGCTTCAGTTTTATTAAGTGCACAGGTAATCCTAGAGATGTACGGTCCACACCCAGCCCACTTATTATGTGAAGGTGGAATAATAAAGACTCTCAGTGGAGCCACAGTCTGATTGCTTTTCATCTGGAGTTGCCCAAACGTAGCTCCCCATACACTCAATGGACAGCTAAGTAAAACACTGGTGAGCATTTAGACATAGGTGCTCTGAAAGACACTCCCCAAAATTCTCACCAGCAAAGAAAGAAGGGGACAGACTCTTTAGCAGGGTCTATTGTGGTAGGATGAGTGGAAATACTTTCAAAATAGAACAGGGGAGATTTAGATTGGATATAAAGAAAAAGATCTTCACAGTAAGAATAGTGAAGCACTGAAACAAGTTGCCTAGAGAGGTGGTGGATGCCCCACCTCTGGAGACATTCAAGGTCAGGCTGGACAGGGCTCTGAGAAACCTGATCTAGCTATAGGTGTTCCTGTTCATTGCAGGGGAGCTGGACTAGTTGACTGTTAGTGTTCCCTTCCAACTCAAACAATTCTATAATTCTATGTGGATGCCTTGGAAACCCCGTAGGGTAAATATCAAAACCACCAAGATCTTGTCCAATATAGAATGAACAAATTGTGTCACTGAGGCTGCCTGCCAGTAGGGACTCCTTAATCCACCTCTTATCTCTAAAGCATACCATGTCATTTAACCATACCACTCAAAAGGGGAATCCCTTTTAAGTAGTTATGTGCCTTGAACTCTGGAAGAATCTCCAGATCTCTTGTGTTTTCTGCCAGAGAAATTTCTGAGCTTTAAGATCGCTGAGGATGAATTTTGAATAATTTTCATCAGTATTGATCACTTGCAGGAAATAGGTGTCTTGGATGAAGAATGGAAAAAGGCGTCAGGCTGGATGGAAACGAAGTGGTGATACATATAAGAGATTTGGTGCGTCCCTTTCTATTGATGATTTTCCCAAGGTTTGAGTCCCTCATGTAAATTCTGAGAAGGGAAATGAGGAAGAGAGCTTTTTTAGGTCCTAATGGTAACAAGGGGAACAGACGCTCTTGAAGGTCACCAGAATGCTGACATTTGATAAACAACAGTAATGGAAAATTACAGATCCTGACTTCCTCTTGCACAGCAGAGGACATAGCAACATGTAACCATCCCCAGGGAGAGAAGCTGTGACCGCACCTGCCTCCAAAGGGCAAAGAGAGGACAAGCATCATGGAGGGCTGGAAATCCTAACAGTGGCAGCATCCAGTTGCCCTTGCCTGGGGAGCACTGGGATGCTCTGGGCTGAAGCCTGAAAAGTTTTTCCTTTCTGAGATAAATCCTCTTTGATGATGAGTGTACATTTTTGAACTTCCTGACCAAGACATGCAAGACAATATTATTTCTCTCTTATATATTTAGTTTTTCAGTTCTTTCCAATCATTCTTGAAAGAGCTGAATGTTTAACCTGGTTCTACCTCATGGTCAGAGAGTCACAGATTAATAGAATCATAGAATCACAGAATCACTGAGGTTGAAAAAGGCCACTAAGACCATCTAGTCCAACTGTCAACCCATCACCACCATGCCCACTAAACCAGAGAATCAAATCAACTCTTCTGTCCAAATGCAAATGGTGGGACTTTTCTGATGTTTTAAACAATTGTTATGATGAGAAAGCCTTTACTACTGCATTTTGGACAGTGTCTCATTCCTGAATAGACATTTAAAACCAAATCTTTATTTTTGCCTCTAAAATCACGTCACACATCTCCATCATACTGCCATGTGGAATAGTTTTAGATATATGGATTAGTGTATGGGCCCTTAAATTTAAACAAACCTCTCACCTACTCGTTCACACTCTGTGGACTTTGTCTTTTCCCTGTGATTACATTTACTTGTGGCCTTTTGTGACTGTGAAGATAAAATACATGTGATAACGAGCCCAGGAAGCCAGAAGCAAGCTGCTCTATTCCTCTTAAGCCCCATGCTCGTTTCTGAGCTGAAGAAACAATCAGTGGATTGCCTTCAGTTTGAAGAGGCTGAAAGGGAGCATCAGTGGGATTAGAAGGGTTTAGGGGTATTAGGGATAATTGGTGGTGCTAATTTCCTATGCTGGAGACTTCCAGCTGTGTGAATATACTGCAAGATGCTGGTCTCTGCAGAGGGGGATACACTTTAGAAAAAAGGAGACATATCTTACTGGTGCTCAGGAGTCATAAAGAGATGCATGAGAGGGGTAAAATAAAAGGAACTGAGAATAGAAAGATCTGCAGTTTTGATATTAGGTGAAAAAATACCTTAGAAAATATAGCGTATAAATTTTGGTAGAAAGTGGCTATGCAAGGTGAAAGAGGAGAACAGGTTCAGGTTGGATATCAGGAAAAACTTCTTCTCAGAAAGGGTGGTTGGGCACTGAAACAGACTGCCCAGGGAAGTGGTGGAATCACTATCTCAGGAGGTATTCAAGAAATGTGTAGACATGGTAATAAGGGACATGGTTTAGTGGCTATGGGGGTGATGGGTCAAAGGTTGGACTAAATGATCTTAGTGGTCTTTTCCCACCTTAATGATTCTATGATTCCATAGCAAGAGACTGAAGGCTTCAGTGGGAACTTGAATTGGGGAGGGAAAGAGGAGATACCATAATATTTTCTTGATACATGGGAAAAGATAAATACTGGGAATGAGTCCACGGGGAGTGAGGATGCTGTGTAAGGTGCTTAGATGATGTGAGAACCATGTACTCAAACATTTTTAAACATTCCATCATTAGTATTACTTTCTTAATGTAGTACGTTGTAGTTTTTTTAGCCCTTAGGATTTTAGTGTTGGTTTCCTTTTGGAGAAAGCCCAGAATTTCAAGGGCTCCCTATGATGGTAAGAACAATTTCTTAGTGAACTCTCCAAAGCCACACAATGTCAGATATTGGGAAAGCCATGAATTTTAATTTTCCAGCCCTTCAAGTGTGTATTTCCTTTCAGTACTAAGGAAGATGGCAGCTGCTAGCCTTTGTCACCTGGTCCTCAGGAATGCTCCCTTGAAGTCTTCACATTATTTTCCTTAAAGGTTTCAGCAAGTAGCTGGTTAAATCCTGCAGATGGAGGGAAGATTGTCTTCAAGGAGAGGCACAAAAGCTGAAACTTTGTGAGCAAGACTTCTTTGGTTCCATCTTCAGGGAAGTAAGAAGCAATAGCATATGATTAACTTATGAAGTACTCACTGAGGAAACGTCATTAGTTCAAACAGGCCCTTGTGAAAATGGCAACTGCCAGAGTATGAATTTTTAATGTCTGAGCTGCATTAAAATCCAAACGTGATGGAAGACTAAACTTAGAACCTGAACTCAGAGAGCAATGCTGCTATTTGTGGCAGAAGCCAGAGATGGATTTAGGGGAAAGTAAAGGAGTATTTTTCAGGAGACTTTTGTGCCAAGTGCTGTCCAGCAGTTTCAGACAAGTCTCAGTGCAAATTAGAATAGATTCTAGGGGATGAGAACACCTCTGTCTCTCTCCAGGGTCTCCACTAGG
Organism: Numida meleagris; assembly: GCF_002078875.1. Lineage (NCBI taxonomy): Eukaryota > Metazoa > Chordata > Aves > Galliformes > Numididae > Numida > Numida meleagris. The sequence continues at coordinate 145,621,757 of NC_034410.1, forward strand.
CTATTTAATCCTTCTGCCTTTAATTGCATCCTTTCTATCCCTGTTTGCATTCTTCTTCACTCCTGATGGCCTGACTTTGCTCCTTCCTTCTCCCAGACCACCCCTTTCCATTCTGTGCTGACTGCTGGTCCATCTTCATTGCTTTGCACATGTGCCCCCTCCCTACCATGCTCAGCAGGAAAACTCCTCTGCTCTGAAGCCAGGAGCTGGCAGTGGAGGGAAACTGCATTGTGCAACCTGAGTGATGTGGGAGATGGCCAGCTCAAGGCTGCCATGGCAACAGCTGGATTTTCCTCCCCCTGGAGATAATACTAAAATGACAAGAGAAAAAAAAAAAAGCAACAAGAAACGATGACTAGGGGGAAGAGAAGAACAGAATTCCCCAACTAGATCTACTGACCCTTTCAGTACGTTTCCTTGTGCATTACTGCTGTTTGTATATGTTGCTTGTATAACAATCACGTTGCTTGTTGCTTGTACATGGTAAGCAAAGAGAGTTTTGATTTGCTTCCCTTTGGTGGGGAAGACCTTGCTCAGTGCTTCTTATTCTGTGATCTTTGAGCTGAGTGACAGATCTGTGGTCAAATAACCGATTTGGAAGTGACTATGATTTCTGGGGTCTGTTACAGTTATTTAATGCAAAGAGGGGCACTAGGGAAGATCTGGATTTCGGAGTGCACATGTGTGCAGAAATGTCTTTAGGAGAGAGTATAGAATTATAGAATCATTTAAGCTGGATGGGACCTTTAAAAGGTCATCTAATCCAGCTCCCCTGCAGTGAACAGGGACACCTACAGATAGATCAGGTTGCTCAGAGCCTGACCAGCCTGACCTTGAATGTCTCCAGGGCATCCACCACCTCTCTGGGCAACTTTTTTCAGTGCTTCACTGTTCTTACTGTAAAGAGCTTTTTCCTTATATTGAATCTAAAGCTCCCCTGTTCTATTCTGAAAGTATTTCCACTTGTTCTATCACAACAGACCCTGCTAAATAGTCTATCCCGTTCTTATAGACTCCCTTCAGATTCTGAAACAGACAGGTCCTAATGGTGTTTCTTCTCCTGTGACAACCCAGAAGACAGACATGCCCAGCTCTTTGTCACAAGGTCTATACAGCAGTTGTTAGCAACCTATACATGCATGCAGACATGTGAAGCTTACTCCACATCAGGCAACACAGGTGAGATGTCAACAGATAGTATACTTCAGAAACAAGAAGAATCTGGTTAACGTGCATCTTTCCAAGTGGGCTATGGGCCTTCAACTCCCCTTGTTGTTTTTTTTAATATGGTGTGGTTGAAGTGCTTTTTTTTCTTCCCATCCTAACTCCCTATGTGTGTGAGATTGCATTAGGATACACCAAAATTGCATGGAACATGTGGTGGAGAAGGAATTTCCCTGAATAAACAGGAAAATCAACCCAACTGAACACTGATATTCCATGTTGCATGAGAGAAGAGTAACAGGATGTTTATGAGATACAAGCTTTTGGGCTGTGCTACCACATTACAGGACCCTTTATTTACAGCACCCCCTGAATGACAGTGCTGATTTCAGCACTGCACTTTTCTCCCAGGGTCTGTTTGTTACCAAAGGATGTGAGCTGTAGGCACTGTGAATGTCCAAGTGGCCTGGCATCCCACATCTGACAGCAACCACAACCAGTGCCATCATGGAGAGAGAAGGGGAAAACAGATTCCACCCAAATCTCTGAAAGTTATATGCTGAACTCCATCATATCCATGGTTATCCATTCCCTGTGCCTGACAGTAGTGGTAATATGGATTTTTTTTTTTGTCCTTTTATATGTGTCCAAGAGCTCTCCTTGCTACTTTTAACATATGTCCCCAGGGACTTTCCCTCAGACTGGCGGCCTTGAAATGTCATACTAGGTCAGATTCTGGAAGAGTTCAAGCTTGGTTTCTGAATGAAGTAGTACTGAAGAACTGTAGCAGCTGTAGTAGCGTAGTTCTGTCCTAGTCAATGAACCTACAGCAACAAACATCAGCTGGGAATATAGCCCACAAATAGTCAGACTAACACTACAATCACTCATTTTTTCTGAGTACCAAGATGACCTCGTTCTCCTTGGGTCCCAGCCTGAACAATTTTTCAGCTAAATGTTGCAGATTGATTCTCAGATTGCTGCTGTAGCTGCTGATTAGAATCGCAGAATGGCTTGGGTTGGAAAGGACCTCAAAGGTCACCTAGTTCCAACCCCTGTGCTTCAGGAAGATGGTTGCCAAAATAATGCTGAGTTCTTTCCCTGAGAGAGAAGAGTTTGATAATCAGTGTCCAGTCAAGGGACCAAGAAGTGATAGACATCTGTGTACACAAGGGGGATGTGGTTAGGGGGGCAGGGAAGTTGAATTTCAGCTTTGTCTTGAGGATGTCAGATGGCTGAACTTTTATATCTTTACTTAGTTTCACGCCGTTTGTTTTTCTCCCTCCTCTATCCCTCCTCCTCAACAATTAACTTTGCAATTAGAGTTAATTATATCCAGTAGTTACTGAATGTGTCCTCTGCCCTGGCTGCTGCTGATGGAGAAATACAGCAATTGAAAAGGTGAAAGATGCACAGTCAGCTCAGCAGACCTTTCAGCAGTGATTCACACCTCTTCTGCATGGGTGAGAACAAGGATCTCTCTTAAATATGCAATCTTGTGACTTACTTCCCTCCCTCTCCCAGAATTTCACCTTTCTGTCTCATTTAAAGAGTCAAGCAACTGCTTTGCTTGAGCCCTAAATGTCAGGACAACATGGAAGGATCCCTTTGAGGGATGTATTTTTTTAACCAGAAGAATCAGGACAGTATTATGCAATATGAAATTTGTGGATTTTTTTTTTTTTTTGCATGAATGGTAAAAGTTGCAGGCTCCATTAATACAACATGGTGTCTCTGTCCTCTCCCAGTGTCTAAAGCACATAGAGATCTCCTACCTAGCTGGCATACCTCAAATCATAGAATCATAGAATTAGCTAGGTTGGAAAAGACCTACAAGATCATCCAGTCCAACCATCCACCTACCACCAATAACCCCACTAACCTACGTCTCTCAATACTATATCTAAATGTTTCTTGAGCACAAATCCAGGATTATAAAAGGTCTTTGAGAACCAAATATCTTTTGGCACTAATATCTTTAGTTGACTCTAAGGTGTCCAGAAAGTCAATATCATTCTTGGCGTTTCAGAAGTAATATCACTACTCTTACTACTCTTCCTCTTGTCTTGTTGACTAGCAGTACTTAAAGTGTGTGTTGGCATTTGTACAGTGTACAGCTTTATACCATGAATTAGTGTGTCAGGTACTTCAGCACTCTTTTAATAACATATGTATTATTACAGTATATGAATGCTAGATTAATTTCATTCCCATTTGGGAAATATGTCATAGTTTTCCTTTGGGTAGGATGAGTTGAGCAGTATATCATTCCAGTGTATTGGGCAAACTAAAGGTTGCTTTGCCTCTTGAAAACAAAGCACTCTGTTCAGCACAACCACTGTGGATCAGCTACTGGCAAGAGTAGGGTGGTAAAACTTGGGTACAGAAATCCATTGAAATAAAGGTTCATGATCTGACATGAAAATGACGTTATGTTGACATTTTGTTTTCTTTGTCTTAAACTACCCAAAATGATGATGGTCATTGGATAAGAAGAAGGAAGCTTTGCTTTGAAACTCAGTGTGCTTCGAATCAGGTGTGCAAGCTGCTTTGGTTTGATTATAAGCACAATCTAGTGATTTTCATGTAAAGTTGTTAGCTGTATCAAAGACTCTTCTCCTGTAGGACTGATAGTACTATAAGCAAAAGGCAAGAAGCAGTGTTCCCTTCTGCTACTCCTTGCAGAAAGGCAGAGACCACATCTCCCAGTCTCATAAAGGCAAGGGAAGAAACAATGAACTGAAGCTCCAAACCTGTAAGTACCTGTGTATAGTCTTCATTATCTTAGCCTACCAATCTAAAATAATTACTAATGCACAGCACCTCCCACCACATTTGGTAGCTAGAATTCATCTAAACAGTGCATCTCCTGGGATTAAGGGGTAAAAGTCCCAGTCATTGAGTAAACTTGCAGGGAGCAGAGACATCAGTCAGATGCAGAACATTGACCAAGCACTTTTTTGGATGCTTCATTTGGGGAAGCTTGGGGATGAAGCAGAAACCCTCCATCTGCTTGGTGAGAAATCAGATTCATAAAGCTATGGAACACGGTCCTTCTCAGAGAAACAACCACTCCTTACTTCCAGTTAAGCTATCTGTATACTTCATTGTCGGGAAGACAGGTAATTGGTGGAGAACAGAGAAATTCACATCCTGTTGCTTCCCCTCTCCAGCCCCACTGTGAGCAAAAACTTGACTAGTGCTGAAAAAAAAAAATTGTTTATTTTATTTTATTTTTTAATTTATTTATTGGTTTTTATTTTTATTCCTGTACTTAGTAATAAAATACTGTATCTGGACAAAAGAAATAATGAAAACCCCCAAACTAAACACCCTACATTATCCGAGGAAAACAAAGGCTGCAAATGCCATAAATAACCCAGTAGTTCATGAATTATTCAAACGAGAATATACTTGTTATTGTAAGGAGTTATCACAGCTAATTATAGTCTATTGCTATCGTTCTCTCCGAAGCTCTGGCATTGATCACTGCAGGACATGCCAAATATTTCATTAAAACAAAATATTGCACTCAATACTTTCCCGTTGATAAGCAGGTATTTCCCTGAAAGGGATCCCTGCTGGCTTTTGTTCCTTAGGTCATGGTTGGTCAGAAATGGAAAAGACCTTTTACTTAATGGACTCATTCATTCCTATTAGCCCAATTGGTCCCTATAGACTATTCTCACCTGCTCAACCCTGGTTTAACTGCCTTGGTGCAGAAAAGGCTCACAGTTTCACCATTCCCACAAAATAGGGAATATCCTTACAGAGTATACATTTGTTTTAATGTTTGGAATATTTTTTTTTTCATCTTATCTGTCTGCTTTTTAGAAAAAGCCTGCATCCTGGGATGGGAGGAGGATTTATGCACATATTAGAGTAAAATCTAGCAAGACATGTGGCTTCCCTGTTGGGTTTCCTATAAGATTTCCCCACGTGCTGCAAGATTGCTGGGTGTGGAGAAGGTTTTATGAGCTGTAGACTATTGGCAAGCAGCAGATGTTGACTAGACATGAGCTTGGAACCAGAGAAGTTTAAGGAATGAGCTCCAGAAAGTCAGAAAATGCCAAAGAACTGTCTGTAAAAAGAGTTTTAATTAGGATATTAATCATGAAATACAGCAAAGAAAGTAAAATAATGTAACAGACATATTTAATGAGAGAAATGCAAAGGCAGTATTATGTCTATAAAATTGACAGACGGGGGAAAATTACTGATATCTTTAGAAGCCTGAAGTCGAGAAGAAGATTAGCAGATGGCCAGCCTGGTAGGGGTAAATCTTTACCGAGCTTCGGATATTAAGTTGCAGGGAAGTGAGAGTATTATTTTACCTGCAAATGGGAATCTCAGCATGAACATGAATCCACTGCCAGCAAAACACTGCTCCAAGGTAGAAATCTCTTATTGTCCAGTCTCCAGACATAAGATTTACATTTTGTTGTATCTTTGCAAATAGTTGTTTCTTGTCCTTGGTCAGACTAAATCTAACTTGCAGCTTATTTTGAAATATGAATTAGTCTTATATTGCTGTATGGTAGAGGTGATAGCTTTTTTCTTCTGCTCTCATTTATGTTTTTGATTCCCTTGACATCTCTTTTTGGTCTAACTTTGGTTAAAAGCCTGAATCTATACAGCATAAAGTTGATACTCCTAAAATCTACTGAGAAGTCTGCAAAAATCTATGTTATTAGTACTATCTCACAGATAACATTTTGTGTACATATTTCCTACTGGATCTTTAGATAAAGTGAAGACTTTTCAAATGCCTGTATAGTGAATAATATAGTGTTACTCCATGATTTAGACACTTAGATAACACCAAAAGCTCTATTAAGAGGCAAACAATTTTTTGGATCTGCTTCAGCCTCCTCTGAATGAAGGGGAAAGCCTTGTTTTATCTGCATTTTTCAGAAAGACTGGCTCTGGAGCAGTGTTACTATGAGGTTCTCCAACTTTAACCCTTTTCTACCCACTGCCTCCTGGACACTCCAGGAAGTGTGCTGGAAGGAGACTCACATGTGGTTTTCTGATGTTGCTGTTGCACGTAGGCATGTAGGACCTGGCTTTATCTAAAAGGTATATTTGGATCTTCTTATGAACTTCCAAGAGAACAGGTCATCAGGTGAAATCCTGAGGGCAGTTCTCACCTGAGAGAATAGAAATGGACTCTTTGGCTTCCCTGACATCATTCGACGAAACCTTACTTGCATTGTTTTTTAAGAGATGGATGGGGGATTATGAGTTAAACACAAAAATCAGATTCCTCCCAGACTTTAAGACAAGTTGTGCCAGATGTATGGTCTGATTTTTGAGTGGTCCAGAGTGGAGCCATTTGTTAGACTCAGGATTTTTTGGCAATTTGGGATATTCTATGTTTCAAATTAGTACTCTATTTCATAGACATATGCTTGTGGTTACTGGGAACAGAAAGGAAATATCCTTCAAAAGGTGGGGAATTTTTTTAGATGACTATAGACAAGTTAATCTGAAAAGTGACTAGCTTTTTGGGTAGAGAAAAACCACTATATTGCAAGAAGAGCAAGAAACTGCACATGCATTTTACATGAAGAGGTTATTTGAGAACACGACAGCTATAATGAGCGAGAGATCATCTTGCTTGTGGCTGTACAGAGTGGAGGTCAGACAGCCCTGAATTAGCAGAGTCATTAATATTCTACTACAACATAAGGCTGGAAGGGACCTTCTAGGTCATCAAGCCAACCATGTCATATAATCCCATTTGAGAGTGCTGGTGACTTTGGAGGCTAAGCAGTGGAGAAAATATTTGTGGAGACATAAAGAATCAGCTGCTGACCAAGGAGTTAGTAAAGATGAAGGGTGAGGGTTGGAACATTTGAACGTTATCTCTCATAGGAAGAACTGAGAGCACCAAAGAGCAGGCAGCCTCCATCCTTCTCTGCTCAGTTCTTCATATGAGAGAAAATGTTCAGTACTGTGTAGGACGTCCACTTTGGGGTTGTCTTCAAGCTGTGATAGGCACATAATCATAATTGTTTCTGAAGCATGAACACAGGAGACAGTCATGGTGCAGTAAGAGCAAAGAATCAAGGTGCCAGGTTTCGTTCCTAGGAATCCCACTTGATTCATGTCTTAATTTTGCCTGAGTAGAATTTTAATTCCTCTCTCCTTTTGTTTTCATCCATGTAATATGCTCAGATAATTACATTTTTATGTCTCACAGGGATGTTGTGAGATTTCTCTAACATTTATCAAGTGTTTGAAGAAGACCTTATGAAGGTAGAGTGTAAGTATCATAAATTGCTAACAGACTTGATGAAGATCCGTCCTTCAAGCAACATAGAGAAATTCAAGTTGGAACTATGGCAAACGTTTTAAACAGCAAAATTAATTAAATGCTACAGCAGTTTCCCAAGGGAAGTGGTACATTTTCCATTGCTCAAAATCTGTAAGTCAAAACTGCCTGTCTTTTTGAAAGGCAGGCTTTAGCTTAACTATAAGATGTTGGGTTTGATGGTAGATGATGATCCTGTGAAGTTACAGACATGCCTGTCTATCTCTGAATGTTTTCTTCTGGAAAGGAGGGAAGCCCCAGTAGACTTTGCTGCCACTGATAATTTCACCAGCTCCCCTTCATAGTGCGTCATGTTTCTCTGGCTAGGTTTCTATCCACCTTTTAACACCAACTCCTAAGTACTGTCATCTTAGTTGGGATCATAATGTCTATTCTGGGAGCCACTGTGCTGTCACATCTTTCATATTCTTGGTTGGCAGATAGCTTTCACTGTTCTTTGTTTGTCTGTTTTCTTTTGCCTCCATTTCATTAGAGACTGCATGTTGAAGAAGTTCTGTCTCATGCCAGAGACCACGCAAGTGACCTCATTTTTTAGCACAACTAGTGCTAGAAGTAAAAGCAGAGCTCAAGTATCTGAAGTACCTGTGAAGGTGTTTTGACACTACAGCTTCCTTCACTCTCTTTTCCCTTATTCCACATGCTGCTATGCCAACAGTGCAGATTTATTTTTTTCCATTTATACCCACAACACCTGATAAAAAAATATTCTGGGAAATGGGACTCTTCATTTCTCTCTGACCTCTGCCTGGGTGCATAGTCCTTCATATGTTTATCAGGTAGGAAAGAACACAGTCAAAACTGTTTTGCTTTCACCATCCACATCCTCTTGGCCTCCCTGTAATATGTATGAAGGATTTTAGACAGACTTTTATCTCAGGGTTATCACTTAGTGGGCAGCAGAATGGATCTAGGTTTGGAAATAACATGTTTGGCCATGGTAGTATCCAACTGTTCCTGGACACGGTCAAATGCTTCATGCCTGTCTGGCTGTCAAAGAACGTAGTGGTTCTGTTGACAGATCTAAATTTTTCCATAAACCACATTTGCCACATCTACTGCATGCACAAGAGTTTGCCAAAATCTACGTGTGATGCTGTTCTCTTCCTGTCTGTTAAGGAGATTAGACTACCTCGCTATGCCTCAAAGGCAACAAAAGCTCTGTTTTCTAAAATATCCAAAATGTTGTGCAAAGACCAAGAGTTATTTGCTGCTTGTGGCAAATTTGCAAAGACAAGTTATACATACAAAAGTCTGTACTCAAGTGGAGCATTTCTCTACTCAAGAGCAGGGGGGTTGGACTTGATGATCCCCACAGGTCCCTTCTGACCCCTATGATTCTGTGATTTTCTGAATAACAAACTGGTGATTAGTTGTTTTTGGATATGGTGGGTAAAGTTAAGTTTTAGGGAATGAAATAAGAGTTTTTGTAAACATCCACTAAGCTATTCCTACTACTACTTTAAGGGTTTTATAACACAAACTGTGATGAGAAAGAGTTGAGAGGTGACATTTGTGCTTGAAGGTGGGGAAAGAAAAACATTTCATTGGAAAGACCATGTCTGAAAAAAATCATTTGATGGTAATAACACAGTAACTGCTACTGTAAATACAATTTTCTCTATTTTTAAACAGCCATTTCGTTTCCAGACACACAATTCAACATCACGCTAACTGGCAGCTTTGGTGTTTAAAAAAGGATTGTGTCGAGACAATATAATACCCAGAGGCAAATGTGTTGTTAGGAAAGAGCTGTACAGGAGGCAGAATAAGGTCAATCTGAGATCTTACCGATACACTAGGTTGGAGATTGTTAAAGTCATCTTCCGCCTTACGGCCATATAGACTTTCAAAAATACTGGAACTTAACAGCTGGATTCTTGTGTCCATATTTCCATTATGTTTAGACAATGTTGGTGCTGAGCATTTAAGCAATGGGCTAGTTTTAGAGTGGGCTGCTTTCTGCCTGAACATGTTTCCTAATGTCTACCAAATAGAGGTGTTTTAAAGATGTTTCATGGCTCTGTTGCTTTCTCCGAGAACTTCCACCAAAAAGAGATAATTCCTCATTTTAAAGACCCATTTTTGGGGGGGTCAGATCTATACATGGCTTTATGAGTTAAGGTGCCTTTTGGATACCCAAACCACAAATAGATACTTATATGCATCAAATTCCTATGTTTTGAAAAACTGTAACCCTATTTTTCCCTTTCATGTACTGATTTTCCAAACACCTCGAAGTGAAGATACCCTTTCTGCTGAGCAATGCAGAGAATAGAAGACTCTGTAAGCTTTGCTAAAAATAAATATTTTAAAGCCAGAAAGAAACCTGATAATCTGCTATCTGTGAGGATCAAACCAGAGAGCTCCACTCAGCAGTCTCCAGAACAGTCCCCTAACTCAGGCTGAGCATTAGAATTGGATTCAGTCTCAGTTTAATGTTTCCTAGGGACAGAGAAGCTTCTGCCCCTTCCAACCATCTGCAGTAACTCTCTGCATCACGGAGACTATTCCTTCTCTTGAACTGCAAAAAAAATGTGAGTTTCATTCATTTTTGTGACATTTTTTACCTCCACAAAAGAGTGTCAAGTAAGGAAAGGGCCTCATCTCTGCCATAGCCAGGATATTCATGTGAGTCTGTCTCTTTCATGGCTTGCAAGGGTATGAAGAAAGATTTCAGGTAGCCTTCTGGAGTTAGCATAGTCACCTGTGTTCCCTGCAGAAAAGACTCAGTGTCTTGGATGATTTTTATCTGACCTTTGTTCTACCTCCAGTTTGTTCTCTTTAAAGCAGCCTATCTACTCACTTATTTCCAGATTTGTGTATTTTGATCATCTCCTCAAGGTTTTTGTGACCATTTTTTGCGACTGGCATGGGCTGATTGCCAGCATCATGCTTTCTTCCAGGCTTCCTCTATGGTTTTTGCCCCTATAAAGAGGAAAACAGATGATACTGGGTGTATGTCCTCTTGATCTTTTTGCTTTGAGACCAGACCCCAGTGCAATATACAGCAGGACGTATTTCCACATGGCTTTGTTGACATGCAGGGCAAAGGACACCTAATCTCCATCCATTATAGCAGGAAGATTGTGCAGAATGCAGACTTGATGCTGGGAGACGGGAACTTGTTAATTAAAATGTCAGTGACTCAAATCCCCTTAAGAGGAGAGAGCCATGGTTTTTATTACCTTTGCTGATAGTGATACAGTCAATTTCTACCTTGTAGAGGCATCATGCTTTTTATTTATCCTGACAAGACCTGCTCACTTTGCATGCTTTCTCTGCTCATCATATATGACTTTTCAGAAACTCCAGAAAACAAAGCTAGAGATCAAAAAGGAAAGGGAAAAAAAAGGCAGTGGTTTTGATTTTCCATGTTGTTACTTTGATATTGTTCCCTACCATTCTCCAAATCTTATACATCGTATTGAAATGTGACATCAAGCCCACTGGAGGGGAGGAACAGTCTAGAAGGAAATGGAAGAAACTAGGAAAACGCTAAGAGAACTAGAGCCATAACTCACTCTTTTTAAACCCATCCTGGAGAAGTTTTAACTTGAATGGTCTGCTGAAAAGCCACACTCTTTAATTAGCTCTTGCATAATTGGAGTTACCTACTTGTTTGTCATGCTTCCATCCTATTAACTGCAATGACTGCTGTAAACTTGCTCTCTGTCCCTTTATAGAGGGTGGAAGAGAAGGCTGTAAAAGGAAGGACTTAAGAAAGTATCATGGAAAGGCTTGTAAGTTGTGGTTAAAATTGTACCCCACCTCATTAGGTACTTTATAAATACATACAGCCATCTCAATGACTTACTTAGATCATCATGCTCTCGCTGAAATAGTGCTAATGAGACATGAACCCAATTTTGCCTCTGGTTTGCTGAAGATGAGCAGTGAACAATTTGTCCACAGCTTCTTTAGGGTAGAAAGTGTTCAGAGCTTTCAGCTTGATAGCATAAAGAGGAGGCAAGGCTGCTTTCACAGCTACTTAAGCACCTGCGAGATCCCAACGTAGCAGTAAGCATGTGCTTCAAGAGCTGCACTGAATGCAAGCTCAGCTTCGAGGTAATGGACCTTTTCAGGACTCGAGATACAAAATATTTCTGTCACCATAGACTCTATGAGTCAGGCTCGAACTATTCTGATTCCACCTGGGAGTAGTTTCCACAAAGGCCAGCCAAGTCATTAAAAGTCTATGACTAATTGCCAGTTGTATGATGAGCATAAAGCAACTTCCCGTTGAGACGAGCTCAGCTTGCGTCCTTTTGCTGATCTCTCACTGTGGTTCATTTAGCTGGGATTTATCTGTTGCCTTGATGCTGCTGTTCATGACGGTTTTGGTCATAGGATGGACCAGTAGAAAGTCTGTTTGAAAGCCTTGTCTTTCCATGACCTGTTCCCCTGGTGAAAAAGTCATGAGATGCAGGTGAACTTGCAGACAGCAGTGTCAGTCCTTAGATACGCCTGCCCTTACATCTCTGCACGTGCGAGAATTCCATTATCATCGACTCACTGTTGCTAGGAGACGACATTGTCTTGTGATGTGCCAAACCGTGACTCAGCTGGCTGTAGTAGCATGTTTTGTTGTTGTGTGCAAGGAGACATCGGCTGTGGGCTGTCGAGATGAGGCTGAGGAGCTGAGAGGATGCCCTATAAGGAATCATAGAATCATAGAATGGTTGGGTTGGGAGGGACCCAACCATTAAAGCCCATCCAATCCCAACATTTTCTGTGGGCAAGGTTGTCAACACTAGGTCAGGCTGCCCAACATAACATCCAGCCTGGCCTTGAACACCTCCAAGAAGAGGGCATCCACAGATTCTCTGGGCAACTTGTTAGCCCATTAAATCCTGTAGAGATCAACTCACACTATGGGAGCATCTTGAACACGTTAGCATATCTTGCCTAAGCAAGGCTGGACAACACTGTCAAACAAATGGTCTGATTATGGGGTGATCCTGTGTGGAGTCAGTAGTTGGACTTGATGACCCCTGTGCGTCCCTTCCAGCCTGAGATATTCTATGATTCTGTGATGCTAAATATAGACTGACTATAAGAATAAACTATTTCTGGTTTTAGCCACTTCCTTGTTACGCATCGTGTGTGTAGACACAGTGGATCTGCCTTCCACTGAAATTCAGGGGGATTATTCTTATTAAACTCAGTTATCTAGGGAGAAAAGTATCCAATATTTGCTATGTTTTCTAGTGAATAGCTCTGTAAGGCTGTGCCTTTGTCACTTGAAGGAGAAGAGGAAGTAATATTGCCAAAATCCTCAAAATATAAGACCTCATATGACTATTTACTCAGAATTTTTTTTAAACAGCAGATATCTGATTATTCTAATCTTAGGCTCTGTTATTAACCCTTTGTGTGCTAGACACCTGCAGTCCATGGGGGATTTGCTGTTTCTATTGGATGACAGAAGCTTCAAGAAACAACTGCGGTTTGAACAAATCATAATAACCAGTGATTATTTCTTTAACACGGAGAACAGATTATGAAAAGGAAGAAAATTAACACAAACTGATTTTTACCCTCACACAAGAGCATTTTTGACAGCAGGGCTCTTGTACACTACCCGACAAGGAGCAGAAGCAGCAATCTGTGACTGCTCTGACCGATATTGCTAACCAGCATGGCATCCCAAATAGCTCTTCTTCATTTTTTTTAATGAATGTGGCCTTGAAAAAAAAATTCAGTTCACCAAAGAACAAATAATTGAATAAGTGAAAATAACTAATAAATGTGCTGAAATCCTAATATCTCATTAGGGAAAAATACAGATTGTATTGCATCATTACCTGAGGTTGACTACTTACTAATTTCCACTTTGGGGTTTGCACTTCTGTGTGGGCAAGCAAAGCACTGGAAAATGAGCACTTGGACAGCCTTTACTGGCCTAGAATGTGTAGATAAATTGAGCTGTTGCAACAAATCTTGGTCTCTCCTGACTTTTATTCACAGTTGGTTTTATATACAAAGCATCAACTGGAGACTTTTCACAAGGTTTGTCCAAAAAGAAATCCTCCTGATAGCAGGAAGATTTTTTCCTATAGAGGATGTAACATTACCAGGAACCCACTCTTTGTGACAGAATAACAGAGCCTAATGTTCCTGCTTCTGCATCACAGCTTTCTCTAGAAGAGATTCTTCTATTCTCTGAAACAGTAGAGCAACCTCTGTAGAAAGCCACTAGTGTTTTTCAACTGCCATCTCTTCTCCCTGATGGAGAATTTCTCTCCTGGTCTCTTGGTGTGGGTTATTTTCTGATGGATAGCACCGCCATGTATATGGATCTGCTCTTCCTGCTGAGTTGATGGGTGACAGTACTTAGGGTTTGGGTTACCTGCAAAATCTTTTGATAGGGGGCTGTCGGATTCATATTAAATATCAGACAAATGACAGAGGTTCTTTTCCATAACGATCCAGATAGCATTTCTGTGTGTTCTCCATTTACATGACTCCAGCATTAACACGAAGCAATTAAATCTTTGCCTATATGTTGGAGGGATGTGGTTCAGTGGGCACGGTATTGATGGGTTGATGGTTGAACTAGATGATCTTAGTGTTCTTTTCCAACCTTAATAATTCTATGGTTCTGTGACTTCAATATTAACACAAAGCAACTAAATCTCTGTCAGTATGATGAATTTAGCTGCACCTCCAGTATCAGAACAAGGAAATCAGACCTCTAGACACTCTGAATTAGACAGACGTGAAGATGAACTAGGTCTAAGACTGACTGTCTTTAAAGGGGAACCAGACCCCAGAGCATCACAATAGCTCTGACTTCTACAAAGAGCTGCTTTATACCTGATACTTTCCTTTTCTGCCCAAGACCTCCTTAAGGGGTGAAATGTCTTATGTGCCTCTTGCAGGGCTTTGTTCAGGACCAATCCTCCTCCCTCCCAGCCTCCCTGAATGATTCAATAATTACTTTAACTGATTCAACTCTCCCCCTCAACCTCCAACCACCCCCCTAACCACTATTCAACTTTAACACAAGACCACACTGTTTCTCGGTTTCCAGTGCACCCAAAGCTATTCAAGCTACTTGTTCCTCTCTGAATGGAGCTGACAGAGCTGCTTTTGTACGGAGGCAATTTTGGATTTAATTGGAGGCTTACTGGGGGCTGGGCTGAGGTGGAGGAGGGAGGGAATGGGGTCACTGGGTCAGTGTTTTGGAAAGATCACCTCCAAGGAGAGTTCAAGGAGAAAAATGAGCGTGGTTTAAAGGCTTGGGAAGAGATTTTGCATGAGAGTGTGTGTACGTAAGGGAAATGCTTCCCATTTTCCAGAAAAGATTATGGTACCTACTTGGCATCAGAAAGCATATCAGGTCAGGTCCGGGGCAGATAACTTTCATAGACATTTTGAATCTATAATGATGGATCCCGGGGTCCTTTTTGCAGGCATCACAGAATAACTGAAGTCATGGTAAAGGAGGTCTGATATCACAAAGATAATTTGCTGCAGTCCGTCCCCTCAGGTTGCCCATTCATCATGCATATTAAAGGAGCTTTGCTAAATTTCCTTCTCCAGTTCTGCATCCCTCTCTGGAGATAAAATCAGCTTCAGCCCTGTCTGTACCACTTACAGGGCACAGTTCATACCGGCACTACAAATGTACCACAAGAACGGAAGACCTTTTTTTCTGGTGAGAAACATGGTAAATCACACCACTGAAGGGCTACTATGCAAGAGGGCCATTGGCCGTAATCCATAAATCACAGCATGTTTTGAACCAGTGTAGTGTTGCTATGTAAGGGTACCATGGGTCATAATCCACATGAAAAATGGACTTCAGTGAGCAGCATAAAAGCAGTGTGACTCTCACTGCTCGGCTTCTCTTTGGGTCTCTTCTTCATTTTCACACTTTGTTAAAAAACATAAGGTAAATTTGAACATATTGGATGCATTGTGCTGCAGAAAAAAAACAATATAATCCTGCAGAGTTAGACTGCAGACCAAGAGATTCAGTAGATGTTTGAACAAAATAATATCTTGTTTTATTTCTTTCCCTTTTTGACTCAAAAGCTAGATGTGCATGGCTGGAGATACGTTAGGTAACACTGCTTTGAATGGCTTGAACGTTCCCCCCATGCACCTCTGCCTATCCATATCACCTGGAAGCCACCTCCCCTCAACAGAGGGCTTAACAGTCCTGGTCCCCACTTCTCCTTTGCCTGAAAGCCATCAGGGTGATGGCTCTCAATTTGCTCACCTATCTTGTCTTCATTTTTCATAGAATCATAGAATTGTTTGAGTTGAAATGGACCCTTAAGGGTCATCAAGTCTAACTCTCCCACAATGAGTTGAATTTTTAAAGCAAATAGAAGCACCAAGGGAGATGGCTGCTCTGTATCAGGACCATCTCCTTTTAAACTCCTCTGGCTGAATGACAAGCGTGGAGTGACAGTGCCCTTGTACTGCTTGCAGATAGACACCTGCTGGGAGTGTGTGCTTGGGGAAGGTGATGCATAATTTAGAAGTAAAGCAGCAATTGTGCTATTATCCTGAGGATGCACTTTTAAACCTGACATCTCCAGCCAGCTGTTCGGGGGAGGAGCAGAGAGATGCAGCTCAAGTGGAGTGGCCAGGAGGAGCTCCTGTTGTTTTTGCTGGGAAGCAAAGGGATGACCTCAGCTGAGCGAACAGAGACGTGGTGAGAAGCTGTTTAGTCAAGCTTGTCACACTCCTGAGAATTACATTTCCACCCGACACTGCATCTTTTTCTCTGTTTCTTTCATGTGCCTCTGGCTGCACATCTCTCAGAGATGCCTCCACTGCCATTTCACATCATCCCTCCAGGCCCAGATCCCACTCCTCTGAGGAAATGGGGAGAGGTGTTTAAGGGTGTTGGAGACCACCTGAAGAGCTACATTTTGCTCAGCAGCCTGCTAGGCTGGACTCTGGCAGTGTCAGATAAATTGAAGTAACACGGAGCTCAAGCAGCCTTTGCTCTTTTCCCCTCACCTGCTCAAAAGCAGACAAGGCTGACATTTATAAAGCATTAGCAAGCCTGGGTTTAGCATTAGATCTGCTGTCAGATCCATATAAGCTATTGTATTCCTCTCCACGCTAGCTGTTCAGACTGCTTGTCATTTGGAATGGCAGCAGGTAGGGACAGGTGACCTTCCCATGAAGGGCTGGGAACAGGCAGAGAACATCTTCTGGCCCCTCTTAGCTTGTAGGAAAATGCTTGGGGGAAGCTTTTCCTGGTATATGTCTGTTTCCAAAAAGTGTTAGGATACTGCCCAAACCCGGGGTGATGATGTGTTTTAAGAACCACGTGGTGATGCTTACTGTAGGGAAGCACAAGTTTTATGAAAAGTAGCTGAGGAAACTGGGATTGTTCAGAATGGAGTAGAGGAGGATCAGGGGAGACCTTACCACTTTCTACACCTCTTTGAAAAGAGGCTGTAGTGAGGTGGGAGTCTGCCTCTTTTCACAGATAACAACAACAGGATGAGACATAGTGGCCTTAAGTTGTGCTAGGGGAGGTTCAGGTTGAATATCAGGATAAATTTCTTTTCAGGAAGAGTGGTGAGTCATTGGAACAGGTTGCCCAGGGATGTGGTAAAGTCACTGTCCCTGGAGTTTTCAAGAAACATGTAGATGTGGCACTGAGGCACATGGTTAAATGGTCATGGTGGTAATGATTGGACTAGATGATCTTAGATTGTTGCCGTAGATGATCACAGTGGTCTTTTCCAACCTTAGTGATTCTGTGATTCTATGAAATAGAAGTGAACTGTACCCAGTAATGTTATCTCAGCATTGTTACAGAGTGCCCCATGAAGCTCAGCCTCATTGTACACATTGCTGGCAGTGGGAAGGACTTGACAGACTAGGGATGTGAGTATGGCTGGAAACTCCCATTAACTCACTGTGTGCTGAACACAACCAGGCTACCATACGTTGCTTCAGGTTGACAGTGGTGAGAGCTAATAACCGCATAACAACCAATCTGAAGGTAATGAGTTAAGAATTTAACATGACTGATCAAAGCTAGATGCAGAAAGGGAGAGCACAGAAGCCTGCTCTCTTCCATTCCCAGAGCCAGACAACAGAGCAAAGCTGGGTCTTATATCCTTAGTGGCTTTGGATGGGGAGCAAGGGAAGAGGGATGAGTTGGCATTTTTTTCTCTAAACACTTTATTTCTGTAAATAAAAGTTTGCGAGGTATCTGCAGGGGACCCAAGAGAAACAGTGCCGATCTAAAGTCGTTATTTGATATTGAACATCCTGAAATGGTTATGTTTAAAGGGAAATGATTCTGCCTTTAATAAATCTACTGAACACCTGGATTTTCAAAGCTAGAGTCTATCACCACTGTATACATCTCGACCAAAAATATACACTGTCACAGAAAGTATAATTAATGGACCTTTAGCACTTTGAAGGTATTTGCTGCTATATTTATACCTTCTAAATATGAGTTCTCGTATACCAAAGTGTGACCCCAGCATTCCAACTAGTATTCTTTCACTCAAATGCCAAGATCTAATGTCCAGGCATAAGTGTGAACAATCACTGCAGCTACAATTGCTATTTCCCAGCACTGCTCCATCAGTATTTAATCTGCTGCTTTATAGAGCACCGTAGGGGATCCCCAGAAAGGAAAGCAGCTGTAGCCAAGTTCTGCTCCAAAAAGTATTTCCGATTGAAATGCCTATTAATCCAGGCAATAGGCATTAAATGACGTAATAGTGAAGCTGGAGGGCTGATATGTCCTTCTACCCAGGGCACGATTTTTGTTTCTTTTTTTATGTCTAAGATAGTTGCTGTAAAAGAAGGCCCTACAGGAGTCTGAGAAATGTGTTCCAGGATTATTTTTTTCTCCTGTTGGAGTGGCAGCTGTTAGCTTTTCTATTTTTTTCTTTAAGTCAAGATAATGTATTTAATTTCTTGGATTGTTGCAGTAATTGGCTAGGTATTCACAGACGACAGTCAACAGAATGTATTTTCAGTGCAAAAAGAACCTGGAGCTCTGTGCCTGCCTTTCCAGCCATTTCCATTCATTCTTTGAGCTTGCAAAGAGAAACATATCCTTCAAAGAAGAGTTGACGAGGTCTGCTAGGAAAACAGTTGTCTTCGTAGGGAATAAGACCTCACTTTCAGGATCCCTGTGTGACCTTGAGGACCTTGTCTTGCACATGGGTGAAATAAGTCTGTCTTCTTTCATAGAGAGGTGGTGAACTGTCATTTTTGACTTGCAAGAGCTCCTTCAGAGCTGACTGAGAGTTGAGAGGTATTTGTTCCTCTTACGAGGAACATCAACCAATGAATCTTATAGAGCAGAGAAAGGCATGTCCTGCTTGATCATCTTAATTTCATCTCATAGGGCTGATCCTGTGATGAGTATAGCTCTGGGCAGTGGAGATTAGATAAGTTTAGTGCAACTATAACCAGATGTGTGAAAAAGAGCTCCTCTGAGCAATCCCCTATTATTCTAGAATCTATTGATCTAGAATCCCATTTAGTATGTGACACTCTGAACTTTTTCTCTTTTCTATATTTGAGGACAAAGTAAAGAAGCTGAATAAGTAGTTTGGAACATTATCTATGCAAGCCCCTGGTGTTTTATTGCTCAAGTCAAAGTATAGCCAAAGAAGTTGTGGATGCTCCATATCTGGAAGCATCTGAGACAGGTTGGATGGGACTTCAGGCAACCTTGTAAGTGGAAGGTGTCCCTGCCCATATCAGTGGTTTTGGAGCTAGATGGACTTTAAGGTCCCTTCCGTATCATTCTATGATTCTTTGACTTCAGAAAGTAGTTAACAGTCTCATGTGTTGGCAAGGTACACATGGCAATAACATAATCTGCTCACTCATCTTGGTAAGAGGCAGAACTGAGCCATAGGTCAGACTGGACCGGGTACGATCAACCTGATCTAGCTGTAGATATCCCTGTTCACTGCAGGGGAGTTGGACTAGATAACCTTCAAAGATGACCCTTCCAGCTCAAGGGATTCTATGGTTCTGTGATTCTAAGTCTAAAATGTTAGGCTCCAGTCATTTGAAAGATTGAATTTCTGACTCCATTCTCCTTTAGTATCCTACCCACTAAATGCTCCGATGCTGTTAAACTCAAATTAACACATTCACAGTATTGGTTTTTGGAAACAGCAGCAGCAAATGAAGTATATTTGACTCATTGCTCTTTCTGCAGTCCAGATCATATTGAACCTGGAAGGTTATTTCTGATTTTACATAATGGAAACTTTACACAGGAGATGGATTCAGTACTTTTATAAAATAAGAGGAAAAGTAGACTGAAATAAATAGCCAGAGAGCTGAAGTAATAAAGTATCTCATTAGACTATCTGAGCTGCAGCTTGTTTTTCTCTCTTCAGAATGGAAATATGCAGTCTTGTCTACTCTCCTTCCCTACACTCCCTTCACTTTCCTTTTAGACATGTTGATTCTTCTGCCTTCAGAAAGAAACTGATGTTCCTTGAATTTGTTTTTATTTGTTTGCCTTTCATGATGGCATCACCTGACAATCTCCTTTCATCACCTGCCAACTTCTTTTATAAACTTACTCTTTAGTCACTGCTCAGACTTCTGATTGGCTTTTGCATAACCACTGCTTGGCTCCCAGTCCATCTGAAACCCACTGACTTTAATAACAACACAGCATGATGTGAATATTTTTTATAACGTTGTTTCCGATCTAGTGTTATAAATGAACATAATGCAAAGAAGCATGTTCATTCCCCACATGGTTAAAGGAATAAAAATGCAGTCATCCTGGTGAGATACTGTGTTTAGGATTTGCTTCCCCAGCACACAGCAGGTCTGTCCCACAGAGCGGTGAACTTCACTGCTATAAGAGATTTTGTTCTCAGGGATTTATTCGACCAGTAGGTACCCACCCATGAGTATCTGTTTCTTCCACTTCTGGCTATATTTAAAGAGCTGATCTGTAATGTCTCTAAGAAGTCAGCAACTCCATATCCTCACTAGGTCCTCTTCTCTGAGTTTTTGTTCGTTGCAGAATGAACTCCAACACACGCCTCTCTTGAACATGTCAGCCAGTCACCTTCTGCATTGCTCAGATACACAGTGAGTATGCACTGGTTGGTTTCCAGTAAAATCCCACTTGAAATCTCATCATTTCTTTCTGGAGTTCTTCTACATTTCATATACCCAGGAGTCATCCAGTTTTGCAAAAATATTCTTGACTGTGATCCACTGAGAATCTAAGGAGAGGTATCTACATTTAGACTGATGGATTGTGTCCTACTCTTTATTGACTTGTTGTCTATATTACTCCTGATTACCTGGGGAATCTGAAGACTAGCTTTTATGAAGGCACCAACCTTGAAACAGATAAAGGTACAGAACAAGGTGCCTACTGTCTAAGTAAGTCCATTAATCTCAGATTATTTATTTTCCCTGATACTGGGACGTGAAAGCTCTGTGGCTCTCATACCTACTGAGCTTTTGATATAATCAGAATTTTAAATCAGCTGTTTTCCAACATCCTAAAGTACACACCGTTGTGCAGTATCACCAGTTGTAAGATGAAGAGCAGAGATAAATTAGCCAATCTTTTGTCCACTCTTTAGAATGTACACCATACATGGAAGGACCTGAGCGGGTGATTACGTGCTAATGGAGCTTGGTATTATCTCATCTAAGGTACCTAGACAATACAAAAGCTGGGCTTGAAACTCCTCTTCCAAGCATGTAAGGAGATAGGGCTGAGGTATCTTCTTAGTCTAGGTTGGTGGGATCACTGTGTATGGAGAAATTGAAAACATGGATGGAAACACTTTTGCAGTGTTGACTCAGTATGTGCCAACATAGGTTGCTAACACTGTCCTGTGCCTCTGGCGTTCACGCACCAGAATATTTTGGGACTCATGTAATACCATGAAAACAACAGATTTATAAGAAAGTTCTCTGGCATTTATTAATCAACTTTTCCCAGGTCCAGTCTTTCTGCATCTTAATGTTGTGAATGCCAATGAAGTGCAGAGAATATTTTCCAACTCTTTCCTCCTACAGCCAGTATCCCCTCTTTCAAGGCCATGCAGCTTGCTGCAGATCACAGATAATCTGTTGAACGAAATCTTAATGGTAGTAACCTTTGGCCTGGGAGATGAGGCAAGATAACTGTATTTCAAGTGCTTCATTGCTTTCCTGGAATTTCTTTGAGCATGTTTTCTTCCCAGGCTCTCCTCTCAGCGGGCAGCTTTCAGCTGCCTGTCATGTGTTCCAAAGCTGAACATGCAACTTTTTAATATATTTTTCCTCCCAGGATTTCAGTCACCTTTCTGAGACCTGTCCTTTGTTGTGCTTGGATAAAATGAATGCTTATGACTGGTTAGTTAGTTAAAGTCAAGACAGAAATTTGAATACTGCATGTTTAATCACATATTTAACATTCATCTCTAGGATTTGTTTGCAATTTTGAAAGGATCCTCTCATTTTACAAGCATAGGTAGGTGTCCATCTCGATATATAGGGTGTTAGGCTAAGAAAAAACCCAATACATTATCCAACATAGTCTCATCACCGAGGCACGTCAAATAACACTGCAAATCAGCCATAATACAGATGTATAGTCTAATGGATGGACCACAAAACTGGTCATCAGGGCTCCATGATTTTTTCTCAATCTCTGTTATTGATAAAACAATACAGCCACAAGCAAGTCACCTTTTTCCCTATGTATTGTTTAATGTAAAATAGAGTTGATATTACTATGTCTTGGACGTGCTGTGTAGGTGTATTGCGATGGAGGAATTCTCTCAGTAAGTAATAACTCTTAGTTAAGTTAGGCAGATGCAATCAGGAAACATGGTGCCAATATTTAAACAACTGATAACAGTTCATGGGGACAGATTCGTGAATCCAGAATATTTCCAGAGTAAAATATCCAATTTATGGGTAAGGAAGCTGTGGCAAAGGAAAAAGTGGACTTGAAATTAGACACCATCAAATATATGTATATAATCCCAGAGCTGTGAGGAGAACCCAGGTGTCCTGGGGCTTAGGTGTTAACAAAAACTGCACCTCATGATTTAATTTAGAATCTTAAAGATTAGAAAAGACCACTAAGATCATCAAGTCCAACTGTCAACCTATCACCACCATGCCTACTAAACCATGTCCCTCAATTTCTGTTATTTTTAAAATGCACACTATAACGTGGCCAAAAATTCTGCGAGAGTATAATCTCTGAGGTTATCACCATTCAGGAGGTAAAAGAAGGAAGAGTCCAACTAGCCTTAAAATCCAGGGCTCTGTAAGTGACCGATGCTTATGAGTTGCTTAATGATAATGTGTTCTGCAGGAATATCTCAGAGAGACACAGACCAGCAAACTGTGTGGCACCTTATGGATGATGAAGTAAAATAATTCTGGGCTCATTATGAAAGGAACCTGTATGGAAATCATCTTGGTTAAAAGCAGAATAAAAGAACAAAGGAATCAGCAAGTACCCAGAAGGGTCATGTAGGGCACCCTTCCTTGATATGATTAAACAGAAGAATAAGTGAATAAGTAATAATCTAATCATAGAGGGGGCCAGGCAAACTTGGCATTAAACTACTATAGAAGGCAAGTTTTTCATTTGTGACCAAATGACCTCATATTTTTTCCATCTGCCTCTATTAAGCAGAGTCATTTCTTCCATCAGTGCAGTGGTGAAAAATTTCTCCAATTGTTCCAGAGAGAGAGGAGTAAATGGTTACTTTGAAGTGGGATAGCAAGAAATTAATGTCCTGACATATCAGTTCCTAAAATCAGTGAGAATTTTTCTATTAACTTTAGGGAGCTGCAGTGGAGGATGGAGCCCTGGACAGAGCAGGGACTTGATCTTGTATAATGAAAGCAATAGTTACTTTGCTGGTGATTCACAGACAACAGTATCCGAAAAAGACTGGAGAATATCTCCTATCTCTACAGAATATGTAGAGCCTTGACAATATGTATGGAAAGATAACCCATGTCTCAGAGAACTGGATTAGATGTTGGTTTATCTAGAGCCCAGGTCAACAGTGAATGCACCTTGACTGCTTGTACTTCCATGCTCTCGTCTGTGTAGTAAGTTACACTACTTCCTCCTTGTGTGGAGTGTTAGGAGTTTGATCTTGTTAGAATTGGGAATCTTAAGGCAGATAACTTGTGTGACAGAGCAGGAGTGCAATCGGCAAGGAGAGGGCAGATACAGAAGATAACAGAAGAGAAAGTTAGATTTTGAAGACCTGCTCAGCATTCATGTCTCATGAAGCTTGTGTGATTCTGCTAGTAGCAGCTTCTCCCTCCTGCAGAGCCTTTCATGTGAAACTTGAAAGCATTGCATGAGACTTTCTAAAACTCAGTATCACTCAGTGCATTTTTGTGTAGGTAATGCAACACAGTCAAGGTACAGATCTAAGTGCCTTACACAAGATCACCCAGGAAGCCATGCACCTAAGAATCAAGAACCACCTCTGCTCTCCTGTCTTTCAATACAGTTTCCAATCTATTAGTTTGTTTTGAAGAGAAATATCCATCCCATACACATTTCTTTGGCAGTGGTAGAGAGGAGACTAGATGTTGTTGACCCACTAGGTCTGCATGGGTCCAGAATAGAAAGGCTCATGGCCACCCATCCCAAATTATGTAGCATAACATAGATTACAGCACTTCTGCAGCCCTACTACAAAAGCTGTAGTTTTTGGAAGGTTAATGTGGAAGTGAGGAGCTCTGCTGTGATTCCTTGTACATCACAAAGCTCAGAGGACTAGGAGCAGTCATAGAATCAATCATAGAATCCTTAAGGTTGAAAAAGACCTCTAAGATCGTCTAGTCCTGCCAACCACCTACCACCAATATTGTCCACTAATCCACGTTCCTTACTACCACACCTATATGTTTCTTGGACACCTCCAGGGATGGTGACTCCATCACCTTCCTGGGCAGCCCGTTCCAGTGCCTCACCACTCCTTCAGCGAAGGTTTTCCTAATATTCAACCTGAACCTCCCCTGGTGCAATTTGAGGCCATTCCCTCTAGTCCTATCTCTGTTACCTAGGAGAAAAGCCTGACTCCCACCTTGCCGCAACCTCCTTTCAGGTAGTTGTAGAGAGTGATAAGGTCTCCCCTGAGCCTCCTCTTCTCTGAACTAATCAATCCCAGTTCCTTCAGCTGTTCCTCATAAGATTGGTTCTCCAGTTCCCTCACCAGCTTTGCTACCCTTCTCTGGACATACTCCAGGGCGTTGATGTCTTTCTTGTAGTTAGGGGTCCAGAACTAAATGCAATACTCTTATGTGGCCAGAGCCAAGCACAGAGGGATGACCACCTCCCTGCTCCTTCTGGATTCACTGTTTCTGATACAAGTGAGGATGCCATTGGCCTTCTTGGCCACCTGGGTACACTACCGGCTCATGTTCAGCTGAGAAAGTCCCAGTAGGGCTCCCTTGTACTCAACACATTCAAAATGGATCATTCTCAGGCAACAGCAGAAAGTTCATGCCAGAGTACAAATTTCTTTCTATTGAAATATCTGTTGCAAAGACTCTGAATTGGTAAATTTGGTACTGCTCTGCTTGGCAGCAGGAAAGCATTACACAGATGCAGCTCAGCCATTCATTTATTTACAGAATAATTTGAGGCTATTAACTAGTTAATTAATAATGATTGGATGAAGTGATGGGGGAGGGGGATTTGACATTGAAAAAAGCTTGACAGCAGTAGTAGCTGCTGTATTGGAAAAGTTTGTAAATCAATGAGAGAAGAACAGGAAATGAAGTCAAATTTATCATCAGGGAACAATGGAGTAAGACAAGTAGGGACAGCCTCGGCAGGATAGCTCAGTGTTTCAAAAAGGAACCAAGACAATATTCTCTAACCAGCTCCAGCTGGTGAATAAGATCACTGTCTCACCTTGCAGGCTGCAAGTGAAATTTGAATTGGGCTTCCCATCCCCAGGGCTAATTCTGGGCAAGCAGATGCTCAAGAGTTGAGAGATTAAGTCAGCGTGAACGGATCGACAATATGTGGAGGAGACACTTTTCAGACTATCCATTATAACTCAACTTTTCTCTCCTTAATTCTTCTCTGCCACTGGATCACAAAGCATTACATAAACCACAGTTGGCTAAGTTTTTAGATGAAGGTTTTTCTTTCTTATTTGAAAGAGTGAGTAAGGGTTATTAGTTTTGTTTCAGTGATGAGGAAACCAAGGCATAGAGCAGTCAATACACCTCTACCCAGAAATCCCATTGAAAGCATTCCCTGACTGCTGAGAGCCATGCAATGAATTCTAGGAGACATGCCAAGACAGCCAAGTGCCAGGATCAGTGACTCACAGTATCGTGGGGGAATGAGAGATGATTTACACCGGTGCAGTTCCAGCAGTCAAAGATAGGTTGGGCTGATGCCATCAGTGCAGACTGCACCAATGCACTGTATCTAAAGATGGAGGCTGAGACAGAACTGCATAGGAAAATCAAAACCAGACCTTGAAACCACCAACATCATCTGCTCATAACTTCAAGGTGATGCAGCTCTTTGGTGAACTAAATCACTCTTTGGAGATAGCTGTCATTCTCTGTTGACTGTTTGGAGACTTATGTGTTTGCACCACTCTTCCTATCTCTGCACCTCCAGTACAAGTTGCTATTAAAAACATAGTAAATCTTGTGTACGTGCTGACTGTTAGAGAGAGTTAAAGCCCTTCTTAACTTTATCAAGGGGCTGACAGATAAGTCTTAGCAGAATGCAGATGCCTCATCCCGAAACAGAGGGATATAAGCTATAGCTGTTTTCCTACAGAAGAGTTTATTCTACCCCTCTCCTGCACATGTACACATTTTAACAGTCTTTTAAATCTCCAAGCCATCATACTGCCTCTCTTGCCCACCCACTTTCTTCTGCCCTTATTTCTGTCTTCATTTCTATCATCCTGGGAAGAGGCCATATCCACTGCAGTATTCATTTCTAGGAAGAAGGAGCAGTACAAAAAGATGCTGTAAGCAAATGAAATGTAACTGGCTGAATAGGTAAAAGGAATAGAGGAGCTCTGCTCCTTGACTCCAGTAGTTCCCAGAGATCCTGAGAGATATTTTGACTCTTTTGCAATGAATTCATCAACGTAGATTGCAGCTGTCTATCAGTATACCCAAAAGAAGCTGTCAGATGAGGAAACTGGGTGGATACTGAAAGACATACATGGGAGAGACTCCTATAATGCATCTGAAACAGCAGTTCTAGATTCTTAACAGGAGAGAGGGGACAAAAACATGAGATCTCCCTAAACAGTGTCTCCTATTGGCACTGCTGGAAACAGTATTATTAAGCTTTTCTGATAGGACAGATCTCATTTGAAGTCTCTAATGAGCTCATAAGCTCGAAGATTGGATTAGGATACTACTGATGAGATGATGAAAATGAACTAAACAAATGAAGAAATAGATAAAGAATTTTAAAAACAAACAAACAAACAAACAAAAAAAAAAAAAACAGGATTATTTTCATTCTGTAGAAGACCAGAACAAAGGGAGATGTGAGACTAGTTTGCCTGGTGTGGGACGTGAGAGTACCAAGGGAATTGTAACAGAGGAAACAAATGTAGTTTTCTGAATGTACAAGACAAGAAATTGTTAGCTTAGATTCCACTGGAGGATATCTAAGTTGGACGTGGCAGAGCTTTTCCTGGAGAGACAGGCAGTGACAGTGGGCTGACAGAGTGGAGAGGCTTCTAAAAGGAGACTGAAAGTGTCATTGCTCAGGCACAATTTTTGTAAGCGAAACAATCATAGAATCATAGAATATCCAGAGTTGGAAGAGCCTCATAAGGATCATTGAGTCCAAATTAAGAGGTAGGAAGATGGAGACAGTCTCTCCCTACGCTGGTATCTATGATTCAATGTTATTCTTCAAATTCTGTTTTCTGTAAGGACTTGTTAAGTATGTTGTGAACCCTCTAGTTCACAGAATAACATTCCTGCATTATACGTAATTCCTTCACTGCCACAGCAAAGTAGCTTTCTTTGGTCATTCAGTGAGGATAATTCCACAAGAAATGGGCTGTCATTTACAGGTGCTTTTTCCCAGCATTGTACAGTTTTTGGAAAGAGTTTTAAACACAGAAAGAAAAAAGAACTCCCTTAAATAAGGTACTGAACAAGCATTTTTTGAGAGTAAATTCCAGGTGTTGATTGGTTATTGATTTTTAGAAAGCAAGTGCTTACCTCAGATAGCCCCTTGCTTGTCCTAGGTCCTACAGAAGGAAGAAAAGGCTAATAGAAGTGAATCTTTGGTGAGGGCTGTTGATACGGGCTGTAATTGGTCTTCATCACCAGCTGATCGACCGGTTTGTTAGATCATTAATCGCCCTTAGCTTTGATCTGGGCCATTAACTAACAAACTTGTCATTAGTTATTGGAAAATGACCAACTCTTTCTTAGTATTATTGTACTGAGCATTCAGGGCTGTAAAATCCCAGAGGATGTGAGGCAAGACTCTCCAGAACAATTTGCTTGGTCCATTGGTGCTGTATGAGCATCACACCAGTCTGTTTCTTTTACAGGGGTCAACAGCTATCTGGGATATAAAGGCATGTTGTTTTTTTTTTCTCTGGCCTTTCCTTGAATTACCAAAGAAAGGTACTGTCTCACTGTAAGAAAGGAAACTTTCTCTCTCTCTCTCATACCCTGTTAAAAAATAATTGGTTAGTTTGAAATGACTTGGCTTGATTTATATGTTAGAGCGTTCCTGATTTATACTAGTAGAATATCTTTGCTTGGAAGCTTATCCTAATGTCCACAGAAGATATAGGACTGAAAACTGTGGAGACTGGAATACACAGTATAAGCTGGACTCCATCCATCCTTCTTCAGTGGTGTCTCTTGGACCAAATCTCCAATGTCAGAGGAGATGTCCCTCAGTTTCACTGAAGAATATCAGCAGCAGGGTTGTTAGCACTTTTTTTGCCTTGGAGTTCCTGAGATGTGAGCACCAACTTAGTGAGAAATTGAAGAAGGACTACAAAATCCAGCAGGCAGCCATGAAATGGAATTTTCCTTTTCTTGTGCCTCTCAAGACTGATCCTAACAGAAATGCTTATTGATCCAAATAGGAATCAAGCCAGTCCTGTAGAAATGAAACTCCCCATTTTTAATTCTGACTTCCCTTGAGCCAAATTCCCACTGTGGCACTTCTCCAGCACACCAAGAGCTTGAGCTGCTCCATCTCAGATTTCCAAGGAAAGCAGACCAAGATGTAAACAGGTTCTCCCAGAAGAAAAACTCTGCATCATTCCAGTGCTGCAAAAACATCTTGTTCTTTCTGGCAAAGATTGGTTCTTGGGAAGAAACTAGCCAACAGGCAAAACCAAACAAAATTAATGCAAACTCCAAGTATTAAACAGAAGTGCTAGAACTGCTTTATTTTACAAACACTGATGATGGTAAATTCTGTTCCAGTGCAAGACCTGGAAATTCAATTCCATTGTCACACTGGACCCTCTGTTCTTTCCTCACCAGGATTTCAATCATGTCAACATCTTACTGCTGGCAAGGGAAAAATGGAAAGGAAGAATACATCATTTTTAGAGTCTATGTCTCTCAGACAAATTGTGACCCTCAAGTCATGTTATTATGAATTCCTTAATAACAATAGTAACAACAACTAGGAAGGCAGGGAGCACTTACGTCTGCATGCAGCAGATGCTGCAACACAATTTCTTTCTGCAGAGCGTCATTTGTGCTAATGCATCCCAGAGAAGCTTCATATCTGATTACGGGCTGTGCAGAGAAATGCAAGAAAGCTCCCTGGAAGATAACTGCTTGGGGCTGTAGTCTTTCAGAGTTCATCAGCTAAGCAATGAGACGATGCTGATCTGTAGTTCAACTGGGAGTCACAGAATCATAGGATGGTGTGGGTTGGAAGGGACCTTTAAGATCATTGATTTCCAACCCTCCTGCTATAGGCAGGGACAACTCGCACTAGACCAATTTGTTCAAAGCCCCATCCAGCCTGGCCTTGAACGCCTCCAGGAAGGGGGCAATCTCGCTGGGCAACCTGCTCCAGTGTCTCACCACCCTCACAGAAAATAATTTCTTTCTAATATCTAGTCTAAATCTATCCCCTTCCAATCTAAAGCCATTTCCTCTCATCCTGTAGCTGATTTTATCTCTGATTTCTTTCCCCAGTTCTGGGAAGAGAGTTGGAGTCCTTTAAATAAGGAGGTTTGGTCACAGACCTCCACTGGATCACTTTTAATATCACAAGGGATTCAGAGATGTCATAACAACAGAAGTCTCAGCGCAAGAGAAAGTCCAAACTGAGAGTATTGGAGAGATTTGACCATCAGGAAGAGCTGACATCTCTTCCTTGGGAATCAAATTTGCTATAATGTCTGTACTTGACTGTCCAGACTCCTGGAAAAACACCAGCTCGCTGCAGAATGACACCTCAAGGCCTTCAGGAAGATGCATGTTGTTGATCCTCCTCATTAACCATACGCCATGAAGAAAGAATTCTCACTAATATTTCTCACTGAACCTATTCTCCATCACTTCTTCCAACCCTTCATAGAATCATAGGATGGGCTGAGTTGGAAGAGACTTTGAATCTAGTTCCAGAGACCTTCTAGTACAAACCCACCTGCTGAGGGCAGGGTTGCCACCCAATAGATCAGACTCCAAACGGATTCACTTTATGATCTTTCCCTCCCAGGCACTGCCTCCTGATTCTTTCTTCTCAACCTTCTGTCTACACTCTTGACAAATCTCCTTTCTGCCACCAGCCAGTTTTTGATTTCCTATTCCTGTGGTTGCTTTCAGCATATATCATGAACTGGCTGCATAAATAAACCCCAGAGATCCATCCTTACAGATCTTCATTCACACAAGTATAGTGTTAAAATTCTTAATATGTAGCATTTCCTCTTCTTTAGGTAGCATTTCCCTGAAATGTGTCTTTTTTCATTTTTGGAGATAGGTCAGTAAGTACTGATCTTAACATAGAGTTTTACATACGTCATTCTTCATTACCCAAAGAATTCACTGACAGTAGAATATGGTATATCTGCTTAACTGCATTTACCTGTGTACACACATGGGTTTGTGCAGCCGTGAATCCCAAGGGTATTAAAGGATCCAAACTCTTTTTAGCTGATAATTTATTGAAGCAGCATCTTAGCATAATGTCATGCCTTGTACAGTTATTGGTTCTGGCAAGGTTTTCTTTGTAACAGCTTGATCTGCCTTCTATTGAACAAGAATGGAATTGACTGTAGGACACCAGTGTATTTTCTAAGAGCACAGTCTCACATTCTGAGTATCCCAGAGCACTCAATAAAGTAAAGAGTTAGACTGGCAACACAGCGATTGTGGAAGGAAACAACTGCCTGCTCAGATAGGCTTGCACATTACACATTTAGGAATTATTATCTTATTTTTATTTTCTTAATGTGTCCGTGCTACACATCTATCTGTGCCTTTTTGGGATGAGGTGCCATAGGAGTGTAGCCCTCTCTGAACAGAATTTCCACCAGAGGTGGGCAGTAGGATCCTGCCTCTGCTATTTTCCCTGCAGGATGCAAGTCAGCTTTCCTCCCTCCCCACTTTTCCTAGTGCTGCAATGCAGTGTCAGCGTTGGTTGCAAGCCCAAACCCTAGCACAGACTCTGACTCTCCTGGCTCTGGGAAGAAGCCTGAAAACATTTGGCCCCTCTCTCATAGCTGCTGCAGTCTGACTGCATGCTCTGGGAGAGAAGGCAGAGCTGGAGCTGCAGGGCAGGTTAAGGGCTCATTTACTTTACATGTCCACAGAGCTTCTGAAGGGCCAGGTGAGAAAAAGTCAAATTAGCAGAAGCAGTGTTGTGCTGGGCTCCCTGTCAATGTAACCTGTGTTGTTTGTTGGAATGAAAGAATAAATCTTTCTGTGGCTGCACTTATGCCTTGCAGCTGATAGGGAACCTGTATTTTCCTAGAGGGTACGGCATCTCTCGCCCTGAATTTTTGCTTGACTTGAAATTAGCTCTAGTTTTTAAAAAAGAAATTTAAATAGAGATGCCAAGCTTGAATACTTCTGGAGGGGCTAGCATTGGTCCATCACTCTGAGCGCATTGTCCTTGCCACTGTGCTTGTCTCAGGTTTCCTCAAAATGTTGCAAAAATTCACAAATCATTCCCAGATCTTGAGGCAACACAGTGGCTCCGGATTGAAAATCTTGTCTGTGGTCTGAACAGCTGTGTGGTTTACTACACAATTTATCCAAAGCTCATGCTGCATTTATCAGACATAGTATCCCACCAGAGATCTTTCCTTAACTTTGGGATCATAGAATCATTAAGATTGGAAAAGAGCACTAAGACCATGTTGAGCTAGGCTCCTTGGTTCAATCCAGCTATGGCCTCTCACCTTGCAACACTGCTGTTCACTCAGAGAGATGGGTAGTCTGAAGACTTGGTGGGACTTTCAGAGCACAAAAACTAATTAACACCCATGTTAATGAGACCAATCAACTATGGCACTAGTGCGAAGAGCAGATACTTATAAGAACAGCAGAGCAACAAGGAGTAAGCATAAAGTAAAATCATAGAATCATTAAGGTTGGCAAAGATCACTAAGATTATCTAGTCCAACCTTTGATTTATCGCCATCATGCCTACTAAACCATGTCACTCAATGCCACATCTACTCCTTCCTTGAAAACCACCAGGGACAGTGATTTCACCATCTCCCTGGGCAGCCTATTTCAATGCCTGACCACTCTTCCAGAGAAGAAACTTCTTCTAATATCCAACCTGAACCTCTCCTGAAAGTAATTCCAACCTTGATACTCCTTATTTCTAGAATTCACTGAAATAAGGAACCTTTTATTTTCATTTTTCTTTTTCTTTTTTCTTTTTTTTCTTCCCTGAGCTGGAAGCTGCCTGAGCAAACATGTTCTGTAGCCATTGAAAGATTCATCCCCTGTGAATCTGTTTATCACTACTGGAGCCCACCAGAACATTTGGCCTCTAGGGTATACCATGGGAATGAGTCACAGTGTTTAACCGCTATGTGCTGTATAGTCAGTTCAGGATGTGTCTCCAACCCAAATTTCCTCTCCTACTTCTTTGCTGGAGATATGAGAGTGGTGAGACACTGGCACAGGCTGCCCAGAGAAGTTGTGGATGCCCCATCCCTGGAGGTGCTCAAGGACAGGAGCCCTGGACAACCTGATCTAGAGGATGGCAATGCTGCCCATGGCAGAGGGGTTAGAACTAGCTGATCTTTAAGGTCCCATCCAGCCTAAGACATTCTATTATTATTCTGTGATGTAATAAAAGCCCATGAAAACTCCATGGTCAACCTTATTTTAGCTGGGACTAACTATGTGCCCTCATGCAAGTAAAGAACAAGAAAGAGAAGAGTTCATGAGAAATTGTATAACACGTTTTGACCACTGACCTATACAGGAGATGAACTGGGGAGAGAAAATTCCATTATTTCATGTAAACATTAAGACAAAAATAGAAAAATCAAAGGTAAAGGAGTTCTGTTAAACTGCTTGTTGCCATAGCTACTGTATCATCCAGAGTATCCAGGAGGCACACAGGATTTCATTCTCTTCCCAACTTTTTTGTCAATTACTTATTTATTTAATGAATAGGAAATAAGAGAGGAAATGGAGGAAGGCAAGATACTAATTGTTCATCCTGATGAATGAACCACAAAAATGATTTGAGGCCACTGCTAATTGTTTGCTGTCATTTGTGAGATCTCTCCTTATTGTTTGCAAGACAAATACCTTTACTGTCTTTAGGAAGCTGAGTAAGATCTTCCATTATCACTGACGTCAGGACGACCCAGGGGTGGTCACACCATTGCATTTTGAGTAAGGGGGGATCAACATGAACAACCTCCTCATTGTCTCTGGGTAGGCAACTATCATGAATCAAGTGGGATTTTGGGGAGGGAAATGAAGAATTAGATAGATTAATATTCACTTTTTACTCGAAAGACACATAGTATTTTCAAATAGAGGTGAAGGTGGATTCCTTAAAAGCTGGCAGAAGATACTAAACTGAGGATGAGGACACATTTTCTGGCATTACATCTTTCTATTCAGTCTCTGTTTCAGATTTTTTGAGTGGCGGTAACTTGGAGATGCCAGAGACATGAAGTGCATCTCATCAATGTTACTCTTTACAGTTAATTTTCCAACACCAACTCAGGTTTAGGTTGAAATGAATTAATCACTGATGAATCCACTTCTCTTGGGAGGCTGTATAATGTTACACAATAATATAATCTTTTAAAATTATGAGAATGGTGTCTCCCTAATCTCATTGTTATTGGCCAAGTCAAATAATAGGGGAAAAAAAGTGTAATTACAGTGGAATTATATTGCAATTAAAATATAATTACACTGTGCTTTTTTTTTCTGCTCAATCAATAATTATTTCTGTTGATATAATAAGAACACTAACAACATGAATGAATACTTTGTTAGCTCTTTTATGTCCTCTTGCCTACTGAATTGAATATATACCACTGCAATGATATTTACAGTATTTATTGTCAGCAACACTGTGAACCCTTCAGTCACTTATTTCGGAAGACATGAGGACATGTGTGCATATGCGTGTGTATATGTAAAACATTACTACATATAATATGTCCTATAATTATCAATTATATTATTATATTATCAGACAATTATATTGCAGTAATAATATATATATTGTAACAGAGTATAATTATATTACATTTGTATTTGTGGTATTAAAGTGTGTCAGAGAACATACTTATCATAATTACACTGCAATTGCTCTTTAACAAGAGTGGAGTTACAGTCATCATATTATGAAATATGACAGTGTTATCATTATGCATTATTTGTATTAAAGTACAGCTTAGAGGGCCTTTTAATTGGGATCTACTTAAGAAGATAGCGGTCTTCCACTGGTAGGGAAGAGACCTAGAGAAAGCACTTATAAGGGATTCTGTCTCAGCAATATTTTCAGCACATGGCTTGGCATCTGGATCTTTATTTTGAGGTCCAGCTTCTTTCTTCCCATGAACTGTCCTCACCAAACAGTGCTACTAATGAAAACTTCTGCCTTCTGCCAAAGGCGGAGGGATAGTATTGAGTCACATATATCCCTCTGGAAGCTTGTCTGCTAGCGCAGGACAAAGTGAAACATCAAGATCTTTGGATTGCAGTGGTTTTTCTGAATTCCTGCCCATCTTCAGATGATACCCTTTTCTTTCTGTAGACAGCTCCAGGAGCCTGGAGTGGCTGATTCAGATTTGTACCTCTGGGTTAGATGTCTTATCAAAGGATAAAGCTAGTTCAAGCTAATGCTTTATAGGTATCTTCCAGATGGTCCTATAAAGCATTTCCTTAAATAGGCTTCAGATACAATGCACAGATTTTAGAGAACCTCTTTCTATAGTTGAGCTTAACCCACAGGCTATACTGGCACCATTTATCTTCTCTTTCTGGACACGGGATCTTTCTGAATCATAGAATCACAGAATGGCTTAGATCGGAAGGGACCTTAAAGATCATCTAGTTCCAATCTCCTTGCCATGGGCAGGGTTGCCAGTGGTCAGGCTGTCCAAGGTCCCATTCATCCTGACCTTGAACATCTTCAGGGATGGAGCATCTACAACTTATTTGGGCAACATGTTCCAGTGCCTCACCATCCTCTGAGTAAAAAATTTCTTCCTAACATCTAACCCACATTTTTCCTCCTTTAGTTTAAAGCCATTCCCCCCTTGTCCTATCAGTATCAGACCACGTAAAATGTCAGTCTCCCTCCTGCTTGTAAGCTCCCTTCAAGTACTGGAAGGCCGCAATGAAGTCTCCCCAGAGCCTTCTCTTCCCCAAGAAAATCATCCCTGGAATTCTCCCCTGGGATATTCCTCAGCCTGGTAAAACTGGCTTGCTGTTGCAGTAAGGGCACTGAGTGAGGAGGTAGGGAGGCAAACACATTAACTCCACCCCCACAGCACATGGAAGGTGATCCTTGGGAGGGACAAGGTCATGACATGCTGCAAGTTCGCCTCCCAGAGTGCATGTCAACCCCCTGTGCCTTTTGTCAAATGTGACTATTAAATAGACTTTCATCTCAGAGGAAGATGAGTTTGGAGATCCTGATGCCCCAAACAAAATTTCCTCTCCAAGATCACAGAGTCATAGAATATCCTAAGTTGGATGAAACCCATAAGGATCATCGAGTCCAACTCCTGGCTGCACATATGACCACCCAAAATTCAAACCCTATGTCTTAGACTGGGATATTGTTGGCAAAATCTGGTCACTGCTCATTGGAGCCAATATTCTTTGATCTATACAAATCTTCAGCTGCCTTAACAAAGCAATGCCAAAGAGTTGAGATTGAAGCAATCATTCCTGATCTCATTAGCAGTCAGGCTTGCAGATGTGTGGGCTTTACTCAGGTCAAAATGTAGAGGTCTCCTGCTGAACTGACATTGTCACTGTAGTTTATTCTCCAAATTAAAATCTTAGCTTCTTGAGGGATGTGTGTACTGTTATGGCTTAATCTGCCAAAGGCAGAAACAAACAACCTGAACAAACATTTCCTTTCTGCAGTATTTATGATTCACCAAAACAATTGCTCTTGGCAATTGTGCAAAGCAGGAACTTCATTTCAGTAAAAATTAGTTGGACAAATATACTGCAATGTAGGCTTGGACAAGAATGTGTCTGAGTGTGTGGGCTTCTTATAGGATATTCAAGGAGCTCCAAGCAGAGGAGGATGAATCAGGATGAATGAGCAAGAGAAAAATCAAGAAAATGCATAAAGGAGATCTTTACAGCTGCATGAAAACAATATATAGGCATTGAACACAGGAATAAAGAGACGGATTCCTGGCCCCGCTGACGTCAGTGAGGCTTCTTGGATTCAGTGAATAACTTTGGGTTTATAATTAGTCAGATGGTACTTATTTCCTAAGAAAATAGCTACTAACTATACAAGTAGGTTCCCACACTGCTGGAGTTCAGTCTCTACATCCAACTGAATATCAGAGGCTTTCTCCGGGGACATTCTCGCCTCAGCATATTAACTCTGGAGTTGCTGAGCATTTTCATGTTAACTTCTTTCCTCTTTTCATGTCCTGCAACAATAGTTTTGCCAATTATAAATCTCTAATTATTTTTCTTCTTCATCTTCCTTTTTTTTTTTAACCAGCTTTCTGAGATTTTTGGAGTCTTCCTTTCCATCATGCTGGATACCCTTGTCACAGGGCTAGGACACTTCTCCCATTTGCTTTTCTGGACTCTCATTTCACTCTGATTCTTTCTAAGCCTGAAAAATGAAACATAATTTCTACTATGTTCTTTTAAATACATTTTTTTTTAATACGAGTTTCAAATTAATCAGAATTCCTAAATCATAATCTCAAGAAGCGTTAATGTTGTTTTACATGAGTATTTGCCACCTTATATCCATGCTGCCAACTGGAGGACAAAAATTTACCTTATAGAGGGACTGTGAGCAAAGACAACCAGTCATTTCAGTTTCCAGTTTCCACTGGGCAGAGAGTAGCTTTGCAAAATTTTGGTGGCAATGAAACTGATGCTTATTATCACTGAGAAAAAAAACTAATAAGATCCTGCAACAACACAGTTACCCTCACATCCTATTCCTGCTATTCATTTTTTGTTAGTGGTATAAAGTGCTGTTGCTGAGCTTGTTTAGGAGTTACAATGATCTGTGGTTGGACCTCCAAATTCAGTGGCCTTTCTCTTAAGCATTATGTCCTGGGAAAACTCTCACAGAGCTGGATTCAGTCAAAGTTTCCTAGATCATACATTTCTAATTAAGTTCACAGGGTTCATATCACTCCATTTTCATGAAGAAACTTTGTTGTAAAATTTGCTGTAAAATTTCCTGCTGGCTCTTACATTTATTACCTGAGTTACACAACATGCCTCACCATTCCCAGAATGGCAAGGACTACAGAAGAACAATACAACAGTATTAAATGTTTACCACAGTCCATGTCCAGTATTGCTATGCTTTCCCAGCAGCAGGTAAAATGGCAAGAGAACAAGTAAGAATTTCAACCAGTGCTGTTAGGAGTGAGTAGGTGGACAGGACCATTTTCACCAGGGTCCCTCTGACTAGCATGGACCTGAAACAGCGCCGTTTCTGCTCAAAATAGCATGCCACAGGCAGAGACATTTTGTTTTTCTTAAAAGCAAACAGAGTTGCTAAGAAACGAATATTGCAGAGACGGAAATCCACAAAAGGTTTGACAGTTGCTGAGTGGTGCATGTTAGATTGTCTTAGCAAACATGGCCACAGAGATAGCAGAAAGGAGTCAGTTGATTCCCTAGCTATGTATGGTCCTTCCAGCAAGAAGCCTATCAGTCACTCCTCACATCTTTTCCTCCAGCACACACACTGCTGATGGTGACTGACAAACCAGAGGTGTAAGAGGGGCGTGGCTCAGAAAAGCCAGAGGATTTGCTAAGCTGGGAAAACTGAGTAGATAGAAGACTTTGAAGGATATGCTCTCCAGTGTTCCTGTCTGTCAAAAGTGGGAGCAGTGGATAAGGTTAGTGAGTGCTTACAATTCTTGTTATCTTTTGCTCCTGAAGGTTCTGATTTTGGAAACCCTTTCTTAGTACTTTCTTGTTGGATCTCCAAGGACAGGTGATGGATTTAGGAGCGTGCCAAAGATGGCTATCCTTTACAGTCTGCTCGCGGTGTTCCACCACGATGAGGGCCAGTGACTCTGTTATTACAAAGTTTCCCAGGTTATAGGAACTCCCCCCTATCTTTCATCTACTGTGGAGCGAGGATTTTACCTCCGTTATGTCCCACATCAGGCAGTCAAATTTCAGCTATCTCAATTCCTTATGCTTGCAAAAGAGACCTTACATAACTATCTAATCAGATGATGAATGACACAAGGATGGTACCCAGAGATGGCTGCATTTCAGTATGTAAGTGAGTTCATGCATGGGGATTCTCTTGAAGGATAATTAGAGAACAGTATGGATGGAAAAGATTGCAGAAGAATGAGATGTTCAAGGGATAGTGTGGTGTTCAATTTAGACCTTGAGAAACGAGAGATGAGCACTACCTGGAATAGCTCAAGAGCTATCTCCACTCTCCAGTGCAGTGGTGTTATTGTTAGGTATGTTATTCAGGAGGATAGAATTGGAAAAAATATAATAATATTAAAATAGAAGATAAAAGCAAAGCAAACTAACACTGAGCCAATCCGATTAATAAAGGATGCCAGGAGTTGGTGTTAATTTGCGTCTGATTTAAAGTGTCTGGTGGGTGGAGAGAGAACAGCCCACAAGAAGCAGCTGGGCTCCTTTTCCATCCCCCAGCCCTGCTGTTGGTGCAGCATGTTGGGGGAAAGAGGAGCACACAATCAGGCAATTCGTCTCCTTGCTGTTGCACTTTCCAAAGGCAAAGGAGAACTGAAAGGGAGAGACGGGGAGAGAAAAAGCTGCAATTCAGTTCTCATGAAAAGTATTGACAGCAAACGTTATGCTTCCACTTGCCTGGACAGGGTCAACCCATCCTACTGTTGCTTACCAGCCCTTTGTGAAATTCTGTGACAAAAAGGAGGAGCTGAATTGATGCTTTTCCATGTTGTGTTGCTGGGGTCAGGTTGAGTGATGAAGAGACCATCCTAATCAGCCATGGTGAGCTGGCAGCGTTCACACAGTATTCTGAGGAGACAAAGTTCCCAATTTATTTTCATATTTGGTTGAGACAGAGACAAGCTCTCTCACTGACTTCCAGTTGTTGGAGATGGACTGGTAAGCTCCTTCATATTACAGTGTCCCTGTTCCATCTCTTGAGCTCCTAACAAGGGACTTTTCAAAGTAAGTGCACTGAAATCCAATCATCAGCAGAAGAGAGCTCTGGCCAAAAGGAGCTCACGTCTTAGTTTTTTAAAAACCTGATGAAGGATGGGAATCATGATCCATGGGTTGCTGTCATGGAGCAAGGTCCAGGAAAAACCAGACTGTCTTGCTTGGAAACCATGTGAAGATCACAGAATCACAGAATCACTTGAGTTGGAGAGGACCTTCAAAGGTCATCTAGTCCAACTTCCCCATAATGAACAGAGATACATACAGCTAGATCAGATTGCCCTGACCAGCCTGACTTTGAATGTCCCCAGGGGCGGGACATCCACCACATCTCTGGGCAACCTGTTCCAGGGACTTCGTTCAGACCACAGGTGAAGGTGGGAGTACTAACCAGCTGTCCGGCTTACCATAGTACTGCTCTTCACCACTGATCCACCCGAACTAACAACAGTGGTACCTGGATTTGCACCCCACAGAGAGGTCTCTACCACCCTCAGCCCTTCTAGTGAAACACAAGAGGACAAACTATTTGCTATTCATGTCATAGAACAGAATCATAGAATCATAAAGGTTGGAAAAGACTTCTGGGATCATCTAGTCCAACCATCAATACCATGTTCAGTAAGCCATGTCCCTCAGTGCTGCATCTCCACAGTTCGTGACCACCTCCAGGGACGGTGACTCCACCTCTTCCCTGAGCAGCCTGTTCCAATGCACCACCACACTTTCTGAGAGGAAATTTTTCCACGCACATTCACTCCCTCTCTCTGAGGTTACATCTATCCTTGTTAATAAGCGAGGGATTAGATGCAGGCATGAATGCAGTCCCGTGATCATCTGGATCATTTAATTTATTGCATGCTCCCTGGTGCAGCTTTGGCTCAACACGGTGCCAGGACACAGTCTGGAATATGGCTGAGCCAAGGGACTGTCTCCTGCTGGCCTGTGGGATGAGGCCAGCCTGTTTTGCAGAGGAGAGCTGAGGTGTGTGGCTCCAAGCTGTGCCATGCTTGGCTCCAGAGCCAGAGAACAGTCCCTGCTCTCTGTTTAGTTCGGTAGAGTAGACGTAGCCCGTGGAGACAGACAGCAAAAGGGCAAATTAGCATTTAGTTGACATGTGAATTCCTGTTCTTTAGGAACAAAAGAAGGGCCATCTGCTCATTGTGTCTCGCACGAGGTGGGGGCTTTCACTCACCACCAACCTGAGCTGGATTTCAGCCCATGACAGAATGCTGAGATAGGACATACCCTCCTGGTAGTGTCGTGGAGACTGATGATGTCCACCTTGCCCCACTTGCCAGCCTACTTTCACGGCAAAAAAAGGCAGAGATCCACATCTCCCGGCACATTCCTGGAAGGACTGCTTTTCTCTTCTGCAATTATTAGCTTATTGAGGCTGATTCCTGGTCTGCACACATGGGTTTGTCATTGCAGGGCTGCCGAGGAACACCTGGCTCTTTGCATGCTGAGGTTTCTCTGAACAGGTGCAGGGCTGGAAGCAGGAGGAGTAGCCTCAAAATCTCTGGGGGAAACTAGATGCAGAAGAATTACCTGCATGTGGTTTTGTTGTTGAGGTCTGTTTTAGCAGTGTATTGGGTAGAAACCTAAATGTAAGCCCTCTCTGTTATGTGCAGCAAACCTCCAACTCCCCTCCAGCTCCTCACTCCAGCCCTGTCTGCCTGTGTCCCCGCCCAGAGAGGAAAACCCATACAAAATGAATGAGCACATTAAAATCACAGGCTCTGCTGTCATCTGTGATGAAACACCACCCGAGCCCTTCTCAAAATAAATATAAACCATCCTCCTCCAGTCCTTCATCTTCATCAAGGTGGCACACAGACAGCTAACACCAGCCCCAAACCAGCACAAATCACTCCATAATGTCCTCCGGCATCTCCCGTGATTAAACAAAACTCAAATTTATTGAGAAGTACCTCCCAATACTTGCTGTACTTGCCCCTCACCACGAAGCAATCCTTCCTCTCATCTCACTTTGCTAAAGGGCTCCTGGAGAGAAAGACTGAAAATGGGAAAAACATACATCTGGTTCATTTATGTAAATCCTGAGCTGCTTGTGGTGAGGCTGATAGATGAGATGCAGGAATACCCTGGTAACTGTGCGATGATTGCATCCCTTTGCCTGCCTGTGTGCATACAAGCTTCTCAGGATTTGTGGCAGTGGATCTTAGAAGGCTCAGAGGTTAGCTCAAGCATGGCTATGGGTATTATGCTCTGGAGGGGGTTTCATGGTTTATGCCGAGTTGCAAGGTACCCACAAAGATCACTGAGTCCAAATCCTGGCTCCACAAAGGACCATGCAGACTTCAAACCACATTTCTGAAAGCGTTGTCCAAATGCTCCTTGAACTCTGGCAGCTTGGGGCTGTGACCTCTGCCCTGGGGAGCCTGTTCCATGCTCACCAACATCTGGTGAAGAAACTTTCCCTAATACCTAACCTGACCCTCCCCTGATGCAGCTCCATGGGTTTGGATCATGGCAGAATGCCATCCCAACCACCTCTCTCCAAGTAGTGCAATGGCACCATGCAGGGCATAGCATGGGGCCAGGGATTGGAGAGGCTACATGGATGAAGCCAATTCAAGTGTTTACCTCCTCAGTGGGACTTGTGACACTTCATTTGGTGTCAAGCTCTGGCCATTATTTGTTTAGTAGTGAAGACATGCCTTGTGATATAGGGTGGTTGCTAATAACCCTGCACCTATTATAAACACAAGAATGGATATTTTGGGAAGCTGAAAAGGTCCGTGCAAGTCCATCTGGATGCACAAGAAAAGACTGAAGGACAGGCTTTTCCCCCAGCTGTACCTTCTCAACTGCTAGGAATAAGAGTAGACACTTCAGGGACTGCTGGTTGCATTCAGGCCATCATGTCTAACAGTGACTGATGGACTTGTCCTCTACAAATTCTCTAATCCATTTTGGCACTCTTTTATACCTTTAGCCTCCACAGCATCCTGTGGCAATGAGTTCCCCAATTGAATTACAAGCTGTGTGAAAAAGTACTTCCTTTTGTTTGTGTTCAGTCTTTGGGGTCAGTAAGGATGGCTTTTCTGCGTCACGAGGCTTAATGCACTCCTGCTCCCCCTGTCCCTTGGGGACCCTGGAGAGAAGTTGCTCTAGAAATGCACATATTTATCATTATTTTCTTCTGTAAGTTCAAGTTGCAAACTCCTACTGCTTCAAGGTCATAGCTGGATCCAAAACTTCTGAGACATCAGGCACATTCGTGATTCTCTCCACGTTAAGGGACTGTGAATAATTTGGAAGATCCCACACTCACCTTCTCTGGCTTGGACACTTCTACATTATTCATAACTTTGGGACATTCCTTTTCTCCCTTTCTAGTATCTTATCAGAGGACTCTAGAGCCCCTTCTGTCAGGCAGTGCAGGAGAAACTGGAATCATTTGTATAGATAGTACAACCATTTCAAGTTCTCTGATAAATATAAGAAGGAGGAAGGTGAGGCAAGGGAAAGATATGGCTTTAGTTTCCTCAGATAAACAGTACTTTGGGTGGTACACTCTGACACGTACCTAGGCTCCATATTCTTCCTGCTGAAACATGCAGGAAAACTGCAAATCTGAGCAACACCATCTCATGGTATTTCTGCTTGCACTTTAAATAGATATCCTCAATGGGCACAGGAAACTGAATGCCTAAAATTATGAGCTGAATTCCTGGTGTCAGAAGGGAAAACATTCTCAGTCCACTTTTAACCGCTGAGACTGCAGCATTCAAAACACTGAGCATGGTGTACAGGCATAATTGCTGTAGAAAATTGAGCCTTTATGTAGACTTTCCTTCTCTACCCAGATGCTGCCTGGAGAATCTATCACCATCATTAGGGTAGTGTCAGTGTTGCCAGATGGGGAAACTGAGGCATGGACATGGAGAGAGATAACAAAGCCATAGAAGTTAGCAGAAGAGCTCATATTAAAACTGTGTATTCTGGGTTGGGACCTTCCAACACAAGCCATTCTATGATTCTATGATTATGATTCTATGATTCTAAACACCCAAGGCTTTTAATTGGCTTCTGGTTGTCATCACCCCCCACTGCTGATTACACCCAGATATGTCAGGATCTGGATTATGCCAAAGTGGAAATCACCAGAACTTGAACTACTGCAGATCCTAGGCTAGATAGACATGATTGCAAAGGCAGATAATTGTATGTTCATCCTCCATTCCTTTCCTTTCCTCAAGCTGCTATGGAGCAGGTGATGATCACACTCCAGTGGGTTTTCAGTCCAGGGAATGTGGGTAGGCCAAACAGGAACAGAGCTCTAGGTGGTCTGTCCAAGGCAACAGCTTTTTCTTTACCCTGCATTTTTTTAGGCCTGAATCTTCGGTCGTCTCTGCACCTAACACCATAAGACAACAAGCACTGGCCCATGATCACTTGTATGTCACAGGACAGTTCCTGGCATGGTTTAGACCCCAACCAACAAGTACTACTCCAGTGGGCACAGCTCAGGAGACAGCATTAGACTCTGTGGCAAAACTGCTCTGCTTTGGGGGATAAGCAATTTAGCTGTATGGACACGAGCTTCATCCTGTACATCCAGACCCCTCTAACCAG
This sequence comes from Numida meleagris, assembly GCF_002078875.1. Lineage (NCBI taxonomy): Eukaryota > Metazoa > Chordata > Aves > Galliformes > Numididae > Numida > Numida meleagris. Next base: position 145,665,681 of record NC_034410.1, read on the forward strand.
CCCCAAACCCTGGGGGCTCCCATTTAGTTCCCCAGCTAATGACAACGCTTTTATCTTCCTGCTGGCTTTCCAATCAATCATATTGCAGTTCCCAGCACAAATGAATGGAGAGGGAAGTGGTGTGGCTCCTGCCTGCTTTCTGCCGCTTAAGATGATGACCTTGCCCTCAGAGGACCTCTTGTGTAACTTTCAAACTGAGAAACGGAGGGGAAAAATGCCTCAAAGGGCTGATTGTAGAGTATTTATAGGAAGAAATAAGGAAAGAGGAGGTTTATAGGATTTGTGGAGATAATCCAGGGCGTTTCTAGCAGTGTGCTGCTCCACAGGAGGTACCACTGGTGGTGATGAACAGGAGCTGGGGAAGACAAGGGGTGCAAGTGATGCTAGCATGGAGGAACAACATATCTCACTGGGATCAGGAGAACTATGCATTCCCTTGGGAGTGAGGAAATGCCCAGGAGCAGTGTGGCAAAACCACTACTCTAAATCCACTGTGGGATCTGCCTTACCACAGGGGTATAATTCTGCACTTCTAATGGAAAACTGAGGCAGAGAAAGATGTGTTGTTCTGATGATCTCAACCAGATGCCTCCTGTCGAGAACCCCATAGACTCCTTGACCTTGCTATGCACTGGCATCCAACCCATCCCTACACCATGGGATCTTTGAGAAATTCCTAGTCCTGATTTATATTCCCATCAGGCTGTGGCAATAATATTACACTCCATTTGAGGAATGCCGAGGACAAACAGCTGCAGCTCCAGCTGAGGTGATGTTTAAAAGATGCCAAATGCACACACGACAGCTGTCTGAGGCTGCGCTGGACCAACAGAAGGTGCTGCAGAGCCTTGGGCTCTATTCCCTTGGGCAGTCACATCTGGAAGCAGATGGAGAACATCTGGCCCTCTTTGTCTGCCAGCTTTTTACTATGGAAATGTATTGCAGGGTCTGAGATTTTAGGGTCCCATCTTGTTGCTCCAGTGTCTCTTGATCCCATTCATTGAAAAAGAGAAACAAAGAAGCAGAGCTAGGAACTGGGACTGACTCTCATCTCTCCCTGAGAGTTCTAACCATTGATCCATCTTTGATTAATGTGCTCTGAAGAAGACAATTCTATTTTCAGGGTTATTAATATGATATCAGGATGTCCCCACAAGCAATTCCCTACCAAGGCATCAAACATTTTCCACCCTACTCACACTATTCCTGCAGGCTGTTCCACGTCTGCTGAAGTCTACTCCCAAAGTGTGCTCCTATCCAGGATGGAGTTGGGAGTAACTGGGATGAAGGATGCTCACGTGCACAAACACAATTTATTACTAGAGCTGGCAAGTGAGAATCTGCACCCGGGAGACTGAGATGGATGGAGGCAGTGGACACTCTGTCGGCCTCTGCAGTGGCAGAGCAAATGTGCCAGGTCATGAGGAATCCCTGCAGAAGTACAAAACAGCAGCAGGGGAACAGGGCTGGACTCTTGTTGATCTGACCCTTGCCTGCTTCCCAAAAGGGTTTTGTCCATGTCTACCTCTCAGGATTTTGGCCAGATCCTGACCCATGGAGCTGCAGAAGTCCCACAAGGGAAATTTGTTGGTTTAGCATCCTTTTCAGGATGGGTCCCTGAAATCCCTCTCGAGGGTCAGGTGAGACCTGAGGGATTTCCCATCCTGCAGTGCCCACCAACCCAGATGCTGATTTCCACCAGTTTCTGCTTTGCCAAAAAATCTTTGCAGATAAACTCTTTTTGGAAGGGTCAGAGTGCAGGAAATCCTTGTAGAAGACAGAAGAAAAGGAAAACGGATCATTTAAAACAAGCAAAAGCCTGATGTTAAGCACTGGAAGAGGGGATGGCCTAGGCCCCATCCCTCTCTAGGTGCTGGGAACAGCCATCGGGGCTAAGCCCTCTTTGACTTCTCCATGCGCCGTCAGAGTGACAGATGCTGCGTTATTTCTCCAGGCACTTCCACCGTGCTTTGCTCGTTTGCCTCAGAAGCAAGAAGAAAAATTCCAAGTGGTTGCAGCATTTTTTTTTTCCTTCTGCTAGCAGTGAATAAGGACAGAGCGTATTCATATCCCATGTTTTCTTACAGTAACAAGGCACTGAGCTTTGCAGGGCCAAGCAGCTTTCTGCCTCTGGGAAAAGGGATATTTTGTTTGATATGGGGGGATTTTTTTATGGGAAGCCCCAGGAACAGAGGATTAGCTTGATGAGAGTGGCTTTCACCCTGCTGGGATGTCAGCCGTGTACCAAGGTCAGGAGAGAGAAAAGCAGAGGGAGGTAAATCTTGGACGACAGCACAGTTGAGCACATGGACAGAGAGAGAGTAGTTGGGATACGGCTGATCAGGGTGTTTGGAGAGGTTCTGTGGACAGTGGTGGAGAGGAATGCCCTCTCTGCAGTCATCGTTTTGCTATTTTTTCCATTTTATTTTATTTTTTTTTTAACGTGGAGTGTGTGTGTGTGTGTGTGTGTGTGTGTGTGTGTGTGTGTGTGTGCGCGCACGCTTGTGTGCATGTCTAACAGTGCCCTCCATCGGCCAAACCGAGACTGCTGCACTGAAAGTCCCCTGTCACCAGCAGCACTGAGAAAGGTGGCTGTGCACAGATCCTGCTAGGCAATGCACAGAGCCTACAGTGCAGAGAAGTCTTCAGATCTCATGCACTTCATGGTCTTCTGCCTGTGCAGAGCTGAGATCACTGTGCTGGGGCACAGCTGAATAGTTGGACACAGCAACAGGAAGATCTTCATCTGGAAGGTCTTGATAGGATGGTGTGAATTGTTATGAAGGACTATGCAGGACAGAAGGAAAAACAGGTGTAAGCAGAGCCAGGGCAAGCCCCAGTGCCTCCCTGCTTGCACCCATCCCATACAGTTACAGGATCACAGAATGGCTGAAGGGAAAGGACCCCTGGGTCTATGGGGTCCAATCCCTGCTCAAGCAGGGATACCTTCAGCAGGGTGTCCAGGACCATGCCCAGATGGCTTTTGAAGATCCACAGCCTCTCTGGATGGTCTTTCCAGGACAGATATGAAGTGTGCTTGGGGCACAGAGATGTGTGCAGAAAGAAAGGGATGTGAGAGTGGAGGGAATCTGCAACCTCAGCCCCAGATCACCTTGATTCACCATTACTGTGGGACACTGAGGTGCACCCCAAACAGCTCACCAAGGCTGGAAGGCTCCAGAATTCACAGGGACCAGTGAAAATCCTTTGAGCACTCCAGGTCCTGTATGAAATACATGATTCAGTCTTTGACTAAGTATGTTTAAGTTTCAAAGACCTATGTGGTGCTGTATTTATGACTATGCTTGGTACAGTGTGTGTGCCAGGGTGGGGTGGCAAATGCTCAGCAAGAGGAAGTGCTAGAAGACTACTCTGGCTCTTGGCTATGATGTGAAGGTGCACAGACCATTTATAACCCTTCACTTGACCACCTCTAATGCATACACAAGGAAATCAAGAAGGCAGGGTCTTCAGGACCTCTTTCTCTGTCAGTTTGGGATGAAAACTTGTCTTTCACCAGGCACTTATTTTTGCCCTTTGGTTTGTCCTTGTGAAATACAGGCAAGGGATGGTCCATGGTATTTCACAGTCACCTGCTGTCCTCAAGCCTTTCTCCAGCAAAGGCTCCTCTGCCAGACTCCTCTCCCTCTGGAACAGGGTTGACATGATGTACAGGCTGAAGCTAAGGAATGGGACATCTCCCAGAGAGATCCAGGCTACTTAAATACTAGCTGTGGCAACTACCATGGGAGTATGAACCAACTGACCTATGTGCCTTTGGCCTGTGATCTTCAACAGTGGGATAATATGTCTTTTCAGTCATATCAACTCCTCAGCTGGTGACTGCAGCCACTTTTGTACGTCCCCCTTGGGATTTTGCTGGATTAAAGCACAGAAGATTGATCTCTTTGCTGAAATGCAGAATCCAAACCACTGCCCATCACTTATTCCTGATGTGTGTTGAGCCAAAGATACAGGTGTGGGGGGAAGGGTTGCTTATTCATTTCTTCTGCTTTAAGGAAAGATTCCTACTTCAGTAAGAGTCAACGGATGGAGAAAAAATATGTTTATGTTCCTCATGGTGAAATCTTCCAGATGGGACTGCATTCAGGGGAAATCAATCCTGAGGCCTAACAACCGTAACACAGTGTCCCATTAACGGGTCTGTTTAGTTAAAGTTTGTTGACTTTTACAGTATTTTTCCTAAAAAGGGGCAAGAGGAGGGTGCATTTTATGCATTCTGTGTCTTTATTCAGTAACAGGGTTGTGACTGGCCTGTGAAAAACTGGGTTGATGGAAGGCAGGAATCTTGGGCTGAATCCCACATGCTGAAGTCACCATTAGGGACTGGATTTTGGCACAAGCCGTCAGCACTCAGCCCTGTCTCATCATCTTGTTGCTATGGAGGCACATGCTGGCTCCTGCAGGTTTCTCCATGAGCTGGACCAGAGGTTAGAACGATTCTGGCTGGCTCATGGGTGTGAAGGTCAGATAGACTTAAGCTATGCACCCACTTCCAAACAGCACAAGATGCTCAGAAACTGCCCTAAAGCAAAGGAGCAATGAAGAAAAGGGTCCTCTCCTCTCTGTTCCCTTTCACTAGGCAAGCATCCTTTGCTCAGCAAAGCTGATATTTAAGGCATTCACAGTCATCTGCAGGCAACCTCTCCTGCTAATCATGATGACCTTTCTGGAAATTTATAGGATGTTTGCTTGATGCCTGTGGTTTTCCTTGCAACCACGAGCTGCTTTGCATCCACTGAGCAGGCTGCTGTTCCTGAAATCCAGCCCCCGAGGCTGGCACGGGTAGATGTGCACTGCAGAGTTCTGCAGGCTGCAAAGCACTGATGGGAGCAGGGATGTGACTTCTTAAAAATTTAAGTGCAAACGCATTTGGACTCCACGTTGATTAGTGTCAGGTCTAAAAGACACTCAGGAATCTGCTGGCAGAGGCTGCAGTGATTTGAAGCTCAGCTGAAACTCGGTTTACAAAGAGTGGAACTGACTTTCCAGTTATCTAACCCTTTCCTCCCCAGGAAAAAAAAAAAAAAAGGCTTTTACAGAAGAGAATCAATGCAGAGATAAAACTTTGATATGTATAATCAGGGAACCCAGAAGCAAGGTGGGAGAGGGTAGGGTTACGGGTGGTGATGTGGACATGGTGGGGATGTAAAGAGGGTCGGAACTGCTGGCTGTGATGGGAGAAGGTGTATATCTCCCTGCCCCCTTGTACTCAATGCCCCTTTCCATATCCTGAGCATGGCTTTCACCCTAATTCCTACCTGACAGTGTCAGCTTGGTCTCTGATCAATAAGGTGCACAACCCAGAGGACCTGAGTTACTTTTGGGTTGCATCCCAACGTTAGGAGCTGAGAATCTGGGCTGTTTACACCCAGGCTTTCAATGCAGAGGACCTGAGCACTTGCTTTGTAGGTTTGTTTTAAGACCATAGGATCTCCTGATATAATGACAGTAGTCTGAGTTTGGTAGAGAAAACCTTCATACTGGGGTGGGTGCAAGGCAGGGTAGCTGCCTTATATGTAAAGAACTGAAATCCATCCCCAGCCCCCTTCATCTCTCCTATGCTGAGTGCATGGCTCCCAGTCCTCATCTCCTTTCCTCGGGGAGAAGGCTGGAAATCACTGCAAAAGCTCTTCTCATCTCAGCACAGGGGAAATGCATAGGCAGAGGGAACTAGAAAAAGGGGTTACAGCTGTGTTGTCCTCCGCTATGGATCACACTGTCCTGGCACGGAGACACATCAGGCTGGGACACCTGAGAGATGGGGACATCTCCAAACCTCATGGTGGCATGGGGCTGCATCTCCGCGAGTGATATGCACTGGGATCAGGGATGCTGCCTGCATTCTCGACTTTGCAAAGGGTTAATCAAAAAAATCAAGAACAAATCCCAAATCTCTTCTCTTTCTCTCCCCTCCTCCTTTCCTTCCTTCCCTTTTTTTTTTTTTTTCCAGGTGTTGTTGATGGCCACAGGAGGGAGCTCAAATCCAGACATGGGAGGATTGGCTTGATTTCGGATCCAGAGCCACTTAAACTCTCGCTTTTCCTCTAAGCTGGTCCCTGTTATGTCCAGGATCTGGCACCTGCTTGACATTTACTTTGAGTTCCAGAGGACCAGAGACCTAGGATGAGGAGCATTGGATCTGCCCTGAACCTGCTTTTGGTATCACCACTCTACTTTGTGTGGACCGTGGTCGCTCTGGACCTGGCACAAACTCCCTGCACCACTTTGGTCCAGGGGAAATTCTTTGGATATTTCTCCTCCTTTGCCGTCTTCCCATTGAACTCCTCACTCTGCTCTTGGATTATCCAGAACCCTGACCCTCGGAGATACACCTTGTACATGAAGATCCTCAAACCTACCGGCATATGTGACCACCAGCACATCCGCACCTACCAATTTGACTCCTTCCTGGAATCCACCCGCACCTACCTGGGCATGGAGAGCTTTGACGATGTGTTGAAGCTCTGTGATGGGTCCACCCGCTATGCTTTTCTCCAGTCTAACAAACAGTTCCTCCAGATGAAGCAGACTGCACCTCCAGGGGTAGAGAACGGACCGGTGCGGTGGAAACCCATCAAGGCCCAGGAGAGAGACTTCTCGGTGGAATACCTTGTGGTGGGCAACAGGAACCCTAGCAAAGCTGCTTGCCAGATGCTCTGCAAGTGGCTGGATGCGTGCTTGGCCATCAGCAGCAGCTCCCACCCATGTGGCATTATGCAGACTCCGTGCTCTTGCTCAGGAGGAGAGGTCCTAGATCAAGCCAGCGAGATCCTGGGGTTCCCGAAGAAGAAGGAAGATTGTTATAAGGATGGAATTTACTTGGAGAACTGCCTGAGCAGCCCCAAGGACAGCAGTGGAGTGGAGTTCCTGGGTGAGTGAAGGGCAGATGGGGGCGGCTGGGGAGGTACGGTTGGTTGGGTTCTCCCCTCTGGATCTCACGCTGTTTCTGCTATGTGTGTATTTGATCCTGTAGATACCTGGTATGAAAAACCTCTTTGCTAGTTTCTAGGAAGATCTAGCAGACCATAAGGTGGCTCCTTATCAGTAGTTAACCCTAAATGTGCCCCAGATCATTTCATCCCTTCTCAGGGCTCATTCCTCGTGTGTTTTACTTCTACATCCTCAGAGTGGCAAAGGGTAAGTCTTATCTGAGGGCAAGCAGATCCTCATTGCAATTAGAAATGTCCTAGAAGAGGCAGAATCCAAGTGACCTCCCGAGGTGGACAACACATAGCAGCCCTGTGGACCATTTAAATTCGTGGGAAAAACTTGTCTTCCAAGGTTGGTTTAGATGAACAGTAGCAGCAGGCATGCTTGTTTTGTTCTCAGATTCTCAGCTTCATTTTCCTTCTAGACAGTTTTAATAAGAAAGCTCAACCATGCTGCTTGCATGGGGCCATTCAGTGCCTTTGCTTGGGTCCATTCCTCAGGTATTTCGTCAGTGTTTTGTTTTCCTTATGATGTTGAGTATGACAAGAGGCCATGAAATGGATTGGGAAGGGACGTAAGAAAGGGTTGAGAATAAGGATGAGATGCTCCTGAGGTTTGATATTGGTGTGTTGCTGCTGCTGAGACATTTGGCAATGTTCAGCACAGGGAAATGCTCCTCGCAGTGATTTCCATGGGTGGTAAGTGCCATGCAAAGCAGAAGGGAACTGGATGGTCATAAAGCAGAGCTGCTATTTTGGTGCCTGTGTCATATCCGCTCTGCTATGTTTCTTCTCCTATCTCATCCCACCTGCCAGCAGGCAGCTTATGTAAAGCAGGGGCATGATGCTAAAAGGGAATATGGGCAGCGGGGAGGGCAGTTTCCAATTCATCGAGATTTAGATCTGCTCCTCACCAACACCTCAGGGTTTTACCTCCCTCAGGTCCCAGACCTGAATGTCCTCTACCACCAGCAGAAAGTTGGCATCCAGATGGGTCAGGGATTTGCAGGTCCTGCCTGGATTTTGCCGCCATCCGCAGTCGGGAGAATTTCTGTGCAGTTCTGCAGGTGGAAAGAGGCTAAATTTACTTGCAGTAGGCAGGAGGTTATCAGGCACAGGTCCAAGCTTTGCAGTGTGATTTTCTTGCAGATCGCAGCCCAGAGTGAGCTGAGAGATTAGGATATGATCAGGTATTAGTGCTTCCGTCAGTGTATTTTGAGGAGATTTTGTTTCTCACTGCTCTGCGAATCGATACGTGGAGGCACACAGCTGAGCCATAAATCCTACAAATGAGTTCTTCAGCCGTGCCTCTCACTCTGGCTATGAGCACACCGCAGTATTCACTCCCCATATCTCAGATTTCTTTGCAATGCCCTTTTCTCCTGTGTGAACAGCTTGCGAGGAGTACCACTGCGTCGGCTGCCTCCTCGGAGTGATGTGAGCTCCATTAAGTCATGCGTCAGCCTTTGCATGTGCCGACTGGGTGTTTTTTGCATTCAACCCAAGCAGCGTGACCTTTTTCATTGCAACCAAAGGTGAAATTTGAAAAAAGATTTTCAGAAAATCCCGAAGCAGTCAAGCTTAATATGGGCTTTTGTAAAGATCTTCCCTAGTCCAGCTTGAGTGCTTGAATGTCCCTAGAAAATAAATATGAAAGAAGCTCAAAGGTGGATATATCCAAATCCTTTTTGTGCGTTGAATATTTGTAGAAAGCATAGATAATTTTTTTTTTTTTTTTTTTTTTTGCTGGCTGCCCACATCTGCTCCATATTGAAGGCACAGAATTAGCATCGTCACTGGTGGGATGTCATCTACATGGAAACGAAGCTTGCAGGGCGCCTGGCCTCTCCGTGTGCTGCTCTGTCTGTCACTGTGTCTGGTTTGATTTTTGCAAAGGCTTGATCAGGAGGATGGAGGCGAGATCCAATTTGGACAGAGAGCCAGCGATCCCTGAGCAGCATTTTGTGGGTGGAATATTTTGATAGGGTTCCCGGTTTCTGAGTGCTGCTGATTATTGCTGTTATTGTTGTGCTGATTGTATTCGCAACATTCTTTCTTTCTTTTTTTTCCTTTTTCTTTAACAATCATTTTTGCTGCTGTTTCCTGAGTCATTTGTTGTTTTGGAACCTGTCTTGACACTTTTGTCTTAGAACAAGGGTGTATGTCTGTATTGTACTACCCTTGTCTGATGATTTTCAAAGCATGTACGGAATTGCCAAATACCCACACTCCATAATACATGGAGTCCATTTTCTCCCCACTGTGCCTATTCTATACCTGGGATATTTCCAAAGCAAATGGGTGCAAATTTACAAAGGATACAATAAGACACTGTCTTAGAAGTGACTGCGCTTTGGCTCACAGAACATTTGGGATGAGATTCCTTTTGAAAATATGTACTCCTCATCCTGGGACATCTGTATACCAAAGGACAGAGAATAGAGGCTGTGTGTTGGACTAAGAGATTCTCAAGAGCAGTTCAAGAATAGATCTGTTAGGCTGGACGTTGGCTTTGGTGTCAAAGAGCAGAGCTGGGAGATGCAATTTCTGCCACTGACCAAATCACAGATCTTCTAACCATGGGTGGGGAGTGAAAAATGAGTTTATGGCTGACCCTGGCCATGGCATTTATAGGTAGGTTTCTCTGAGAACAATGCCTGCTATTTATTTCTGTGGAACCTACAACAAATAGCACAATAACACTCTTTAACAGAGCAAATTGTCAGCTACAAAACATCATTTTTTAACACAGTCAGCACCATTAGTTATGCATTCTCAGCAGTGATGAACAAGAGCCTATATGATGCATTTGCAAGAATTCATACCAGCAGAGATGACCTACTGTCGCTGTCACTACTTCTGAAATGCACCACCCACTACCTCACTGTGCTGATACCCACTGTTTGGTCTCCATAAACGTTCAGCCAGCATTGATGAATGTCAATAGGTGCCATTTTTTTTTCCTTGCAGAGGAATTCAATTCCACACTTTTGCTCCATATGCACTTCCATGTCAGGATATTGGTGGGAAGGTTCCACTTCTGCCATACCACCAGCAACCACCTCTGTTGTCATAGACCAACATAGTAAAATAGGAGGCAGTATTTTTGGGGCAGCCCTCGTACTTGGCACGGTTACATAGAAATATTTGTGGACAATTATTGCCCATTAAATTAAATGGAGGAAAGATTGTTGGGCAGCATCAAATCTCTCTTAACTGATTCAGGCAGGGTAGGAATAACACAGTGATTGTTTGCGGGTCCCAATGTTTAGAACTGAACTCCTCTTTGGAAAAGAAATTTGGCATTACTGGGACATTGTCCCATGCGGGTTAGGGGTAGAGGCCCTGCGGATCTGGAGATAGGAATGCTTCCTGAAACACAGGACTAGAGGGTCTGGAAATCCTGGTGGCCCTCCCAGATGTGAGCTGGTTTCACTGTAAGGAGAGCTGGAGCTTTAAATGGGACAATGATGTGACACTGTAATGAGAGAAGGTTAAATGTGTGCTTAAGTGCTGTGCTGAGTTAGGTACTTAATGGATGTCTAATTAGTCCTGTCTCATTGTAATCTGTTCCTGGAAGGCCACTGCAGTGCTGTCACATGGTGGTAGCCCAGAGAGATAACCATCAAGTGCTGGTCCTGCTGCTTTGCACATCCCCACCTCTCAAAGGGATCGATGATGCGGACTGCAGAACAAAGTTAATCGTGTGCACTGGTAAAATAAATGGCTCCTGGGCTGGAGGGATTTTTATGATGAACAAGGCTGATCAGTTCCATGTCTTAGCCAGAGAATTTTGCCAGTTGATTCCAGCAGAGAACTTGAAACCGAGATTGAAATGGACCTGGTCAGTTCTCAGGAAAAAAAAAAAAAAACAACCAATGAATCAGGATATAACTAGTTTGAAGTGCTGGGGATTTTCCTGCCTTTGGTGATAAACTTTTCCATTGCTTTTCTGTTCCCTTTGCTCTCAACAGAGCTCAATGCTCAATTGCTTCATTGTACTTTTTATGACGTTTCACTTTTCAGCCCTGAGTTGTTTTTATTCCTTTGCCTGCTAGATTAAAAAAACATCTAGTGTCCATCCTCTACTGTTTGGAGACGCATTTATTGACTCATGAACAAGTTACTTCTTAACCTCTGCTGCATTAAATAGGCTGAGGTTCATAAATCTCTCACTCTGGACACATCCTCCAAACCTCCAATTGTTTAGGGCTTTGCTTCATGCCTAAAGCATGGGGCTGAGCTTCTGCATAGCATAGGCATAGGAGGCATAGGATAGAACCAGCTGCCTTCCTCACTGCTGCAGGGATCATGTTGTTTGGTGCAGTTGTTCCACTTGAATCTCCCTCGGGGCAGAAACGAGTCAATAAATCATTTTGTATCTTTGTGGTCAGCTGTGGTGATCGTGACAGCTTAGGGACTGATAAAGAGCTGTGAGTAATTGCCCAGGAGCAGGCTCTCAAGCCTCTCTGTTGACCTCTTCCTACACTACAGGCTCTATCCCTCCCAGCAAGAGTCCACCTGGTCCAGCCCGCTGGGCTTGTGGAGGAAGGAATTTGGCTTTGTATTTGTCTCATTTTAGGATTTGCAAACAAAGTGGCAATGGGAGTTGAGTGGGTTCAGTTTCATTGTCTCTCTTTCCTCTTAGCATGAACTTGGTGCTGGGTTGATGGTTGGACTAGATGATATTAGTGGTCTTTTCCAACCTTAATGATTCTATGATTCTACTTGAGGAAAGTGTCCTACTTTCCAGCTCCTCATTTCTCCATCTGTATTTGCCACACTTGTCTGTCTTTGCCCCATTCTGTACATTCTTGAGAGCAGAGCAAGACCACTGTGAGATATCACCAGCAAATCATGGGGCAACAAAGGGCTGGCTTACACTGTGTAAAATTTTTTTCTGTTATCTTGTCATAGGATCATACAATCATTTATGTTGGTAAAGATCTCTAAAATTATCTGTTCCAACCGTAGACCCATCACCATCATGCCCATTAAAATATATCCCTCAGTGTCACACCTCCACGTTTCTTGAAAACTTCCATGGATGGTGACTCCACCACTTCATTTTTAAAAGCGTTAAGGATTTCATCTGTCATTTTTCCAGTTTAAGCCCAAACCTCAGTAGTGGTAAGCAAGAGATGACAGCACTTCAGAGCTGCAGGAGGAGAAAGTTGAACAGTCTGGCATTTTTCAAATGGGAGACCTTCCTCCCCTTACCTGCTGCAGGAAATCCCAAATGTCTCCATATGTACAGCTCCCATTGTGCGTGTGGTTATTGGGATGATTTATGGGACAAGGCAAGTGTGGGTAATTCCCTTCTGGGTGCTGGAAAAGGGAATTCCTGACTTGGTTTGCAAACTCAGATCTCTGGGACTTGCACAATCCCTGCCTGTCCCACTGCTTTCCTCTTGGATTATTGAAAACCTCGCAATTAGTCATGAGTGTAAGAATAAACAACATCTGGGGCCCTTCCAGTAACAGAGCAGATACTTCCTTTGTCCATGCCATGGTTTCAGCACTAAATTCACTCGTGCATATATCTGCATGGAGATGCCCTGTTTGGGAGATAGAGGGAAAAATTGAGAAAAATGAAGCAATCATTTCCATCGTGAACTCAACAGCCTGTGGACATGATCACAATGCAGAAACATCAGTAATTACCATCAGAATGGGCTATTCTTGTAAAAAGAAGACTAAAGGTGGAATTCACATCCAGTTTCTGAGGGAGTTTTACAGGCAGCTATCCCTATTATTGCTATGAGGGGACGTTTATGGGTAGTGTAATGAGTAGTACTCACCAGCCCTGGTGAAAGGCCCAGCCTTTCAATTCTGCACTTTTTCTTTCTTTTTCTTTTTTTTTCTCAAACATTTAACATTGTTTAACATCCTCTCATATTCAGAATACATAGCAGCTGCCCCAAATGTTTTGTATGGGAATATGGGGTGAAATTTAATGCAGGGAAACACAGACATCAGATTCAGAATCATCACATCTGCAGTGGAGCTTCACAGCTCTCACTACTGAATATGAGAATGAAGATGCTAATGGCTCAGAAGAGAGGGTGTACAGGGCAATTTCTGGCCCTTTTCACTACCTACCCTGAAACTTTGATGTGCTTAAATAATCAGAGCAGGCTGCAAAATGGGAAACATCGTCCTTTCAAGAGAACTGGATCCACAGAGATGTCAGGTGCCTGATCATGGATTTCACTGGCACTAAGCTGTCCACTAAGCCAGTGGATTCTCTCCTTCAGTGAATAGGGCTCTTGAGTTTCTCACACATTTCACTGAAAGAATGGTGTGGTTTCTTGTTTTTTTTTGTTGTTTGTTTGTTTTTTTAATGTTGTTTTTCTCTATTTAGATGCAGCTCTCAGAGACTTCATCTGAAGTCAGGATTTAGCAGAGTTTGTGCACAGCCCAGCTGCTGTAAAGGTCTGGCAGACAACAGATCCAGGAGGGGAGAAGAGCTCTGATCTTTGCCTAACAGGTTGTGAATAGAAGTTCAAAAAAGTTGAGAGCTTATCTACGAGTGCTCTGAGAGCAGACAGGTGTGCTCCAAGCAAATTTCTTTCTAAGTTGGGCAGAGCAGTAGATTCCATACCTTCTCCAGAGCATCACTGTCACCTCTAGAACTTATCCCTTCTCCTTTATTTTCCTGGAGGGAAATAAACTTTTCACGTGTTGATAGTGCTAGGACAAGGGCGAAAGGTTTCAAATTAAAAGAAGGTAGATTTACATCAGATGTTGGAGAAAATCTTCACTGAGAGGATGGTGAGGTGCCCAGAAAAGTTATGAATGCCCTATCCCTTGAGGTCTTCGAGGCCAAGTTGGATGGAGCTCCTGGCAACCTGATCTAGTGGCTGGCAACCCTGCCCACAGCAGAGGGACTGGAACTAGACAATTTTTGAAGTCCCTTCCAACCCAAGCCATTCTATGATTCTATGAGTCTATGATTCTATGATTCTACGGTTCTATGATCATGTGATATCTGTAGGTGCTAGTTCTGTCTCCTGTGGGCCTGTCAACCTTCAAGGCAGCACTGAAGCAGCCTTGAGCTAAATAAATTGGAAAACTGCTTTTGGATTCTTAGCAAGTATCACTTAGTGTGGCTCTGTGTCTGTGACACTTTAACCTGAGGAGGATTAAGCATTTGTGTGTCCCTCGGGTGGTTCTGCCAATGACATTTCCAGTCACTGACTCTCCACTTGGTACACCATCTCCTTGCACTTACTGCAGCCAGCAATCTGATACTGGTATCTTACATTTCAGTATGTTGGCAGGATGAAAAAAACAAGCTAAGAAGGGACATCCTTTAGTGCATCATCAGAACTGCAGATCTGTTGAGTTTAAATATATGCCTTTTTGTTCCCTGGTTCTGGTTTTGATAGTGAGATAATTGCCACACAGCTCATTAAGCTGAATGCTGTCAATGGGCCTCGAGTGGTCTGTGCAGTCAAATGAAGAGTTACTGGCTTGGGATATTCCCAGTGCTTGGAAGCAATAAGGAAGCAAAAGGATTTGGAGGGATGAAAGCTTCAGCTCTGTACTCCTGAACAAGCTGCCCTGGCTTTGTCCTATCTTTTTCCCACAGTTGTGCGCTTTCTGGATTACTGTTTATTGAGTATGGTGGTGATGGGTTGGGGTTGGACATGTTTTTAGTGGTCTATTCCAACCTCAATGATTCTACAGTTCTATGATTCTATGAAAGCAGGAAAAACAGCCAAGAAAGTGGGTGCTTTCTCCATTTGATTTCACCAGTCCTGCCACTGAATATAGAGACTGAAGGATAAAGATGAGAATTGTTGCTGACCAGTCTCTTGTCAAGACCCTGGGACTTATGCAGAATGGTATCTACACAGAATTTCTGCTTCAGGATCTTCTGGAGACTGGAATAAGACATGGGGTGTGATCACTTTTCTATGCCTCCCTATGCCTCTTGCACCCCCAGAATAAACCGAGTCACATGAAGAACACTATGCAGTGATCCCTATGCACTTAGTATTTTTATGCCTGGGGGATGAAATTCATTTCCAGTTTTGATGCCCCTTTCCCATAATTGAAGTCTGTTGTCCATTTTCTACCAAACTTACTGGTGTGACCAGGATCTTGATACAAAGTCCTATTGCTACCTCGTCTGTAGTGAGAATTGAGGATGTGGAGGACACTTGTATCCTGTGTGCATGTGTCATGAGAAAGACTGCGATGCAAGTTCAGCCTATCCCTCAGAGACCTGCATGATAGCCCAACCTAGAGCTCATATGGGGAAGGAAGCAGTTCTGTGGTTGTGTGTAGAGTTTCTTGGCTTTAAAGTCAGTGCCATGCAGAGCAATCAGGCTTAGAGACATGGATGATGTGCAAATGTAGTTATCCAGTGGAAAAATAGTCCTGACGTAGGGAGATGTCAAGGGAGTGATGGTCCTTTCCATGAGGATGGTAAAAGTTGTGCTTTTGTTACCTATTAACCTGGGACTGGGAGTAAGCTCCCTAAAAGGATTGGTTAATGATCTCTACAAAGCTGGACCAAGGAGACATCTGCACCAGATTCCCAGTTTTAGATGTGTGCTTGGCAATACACCACTGTCCATACCCAGCAACAAAGCATTAACATGGATTGGCCAGGCCTGCTGTTTAGAGGGGTATGTGATGGTGTTTGACTTAGTGCATGCAATGAGCCTGTCAAAAGAACATCAAAAAACATGTCCGAAGACTATTTATTTCTGCCCATAAATATCCTCTGTTTCACAACACTGCCTTCTTCTTCATTTAGTTTGTTGATTTTGTTCTTTGTTTTTCCATTTCGTCTTAAATTACTGTTGCTTCCTGTTACCTTCCTGTGATACTACTCATGGATATGTTTTCCTAAGCATTTTTCAGAGCACATTTCAGGGTGCTCTGCTGGGTTTGGAGTAACTCTGAACTGGGACAAGTCCCATGAACCTGCTATTTGTATAGCCATGTATCAACCGTAGATGCTGAAGGTGAATTGGGGCATCTGGGGACACTTTCTTTAATTGGCCTGAAATAAGGCTAGCTACCAAGCATTAGGGTCAGCCAAGACCAACCAGTGGTGGTGTGACTTGAGATCAGTAATGTGAATAACAGGAGAACAGAGAACAGCAGCGAAGCTTCTCAGACAGACATCTTGCTTACTGAAGGAGGTACTCAGTGAAGAAGAAAAGACACAGGGACCAGGACAGTCTCCAGGTAACCATAGAAAGATATTTAAAGAGATTGCATTTCATGCTTCTTCGCTTCTGGTCCATGGAGGAGCTTGGGAAGCTGCACTGCAGACCTACTGCAGCTGAGGAACCATCAAGGAGAAGGGAACACCTCAGGGGAGATCCACAATGGATCCCACCAGCTGTCAGGGCAGATATGGCTTTTCTAGCTCAGCAGCTCTTGCATGCCACTCTACTCAGTCCCATTCCGGTCCCTCAGGCAGCTTGGTGGTGCTATGATTTGAGCCTTTATCATCAGAGGAGCCACAGACAAGTTTGCTGCGAGTTTTGCTTTGAGCTAATGCCTTTTAGTTGCTGCAAGATGGAGGAATAGAATAACTAAATTCTTTGTCTCTTGTTTAGTCACTACAGTCCACCTTATTGTCCACTCTTCTACCTGATGCTCCAAACGTTCCAGAAGGGAGGACAAGGTGGCATGCTGCTCCTTCTACTCTTAGTAGTGGAATAGTGAGTAGTGGAAAGGATGAAGCCCAATTTTCTACCACATGAAGTCCTGTATTCCTCTACTGTGACAAGTCCATCTGCTCTCATTGATGTTTGTACCCAAGACCCCTATCTTCCACCAATGCCTTCAGGTTTGTCCTGCTACCAGCACATTTCTACATCACTTAATTGCTAGCTGGACAGGAGATAACATCTCTGGAGAATTGCTGGCCTGACTGGTGGGTCAGAGAAACCAGATAATTGCTATACTAGCTATTTTTCCGGTGAGTCAGGTCATGTGAAGGATGTTTGATGGGAAAGTGTGTGGGGGTCTGGAAGGGGGGAGCATCTCTGTGAGTGGAAGACCTTTGAATGCAAGCCCAAGATGCACACTCTTTTTCATAACAACAGGACTGCTCTGCAAACTCTTTACTACTCTGCAATGCCAGAAGAAATATTAGAAAAATATTCTTCTCAGAAAGAGTGGTGAGGTATTGGAACAGACTGCCCAGTGAGGTGGTGGAATCATTGCCCCTGGAGGTTTTCAAGAAAAGGATAGATATGGCATTGAGGGGGCATGGTGGTGATGGGTTGACAGTTGGACTAGATGACCTTAGCGGTCTTTTCCAATCTTAATGATTCTGTGATTCTATGATTCTATGAAGCAGCTGGTGTATAGGTCACAGCCCTGGGAAAACATCTGGGTCACAAGGCACGAGGAAGTCATGATCTCTGGAGTAGGGTTGAGTTGGGAAGTATGAGCAGGAAGCCTTGGGAGAAATGTGCTACTTAGTGGTGGAGGCTTGAAAGGCTTCTGGAAGAGGTTTTGCCCTGGACCTTTTCTCTCTGGTTCTAAAGAAAGCACTTGGTCAGTGATGGCTGGAGAACGGTGGGCACTGTTCACTCAAAGTAGGAAAATAAAAGAAATGAGAAGGTGATGGGGGAGAGCCAGAAGCAGCAGCTATAAAATATGACTGGTGGATATGGTTTTCCTTTGCTGAGAACATGCACTGACGTGGGCAGAGAAGGAGACAGCCAGCAATCCTCTACCCATCTTCAAGGGTGCAGTTGTGAGCCTGTGGCATGCATGGACCTGTGTCCTGATGACCTCACATGAGACAAGTGTCCATGCTCTGTTACCAGAAATGCAAGATTTCCCCAATGTCCTTGCTCTTACCTGTCCCTTAGCAAGATGAAATGTACATATCTGTGTGCACAGACACAGTACATAGGGAGGTACCTGGGTAGGTGTAGAGTTGCATAGACATGCAGATTCATGTGCATTTTCATTCATGCACATGCAGAGAATCAATGGCTTGAATCAGCACATGAATGTACATGCATAGGAATACACATGCAAGAAGAGACATGACTTCACATGGATGTCCAAGTGTGTGTGCATATGGAATCATGTCTGCATATGGGGGTGTAAATCCAGACAGAGAAGGCAGATATACACACAAGCGTAAATGTACCTTCATGCACATGCCTGAACATGCTTGACCATAAACTGAGCAGATGGACACACGTGCTCTGGAGTGGGCACACACTTATGTAAATGTGCAAATGAATGCCACACTAGCAGTTACATCAATTCCTGCACAACCATGCTCACCCACATGCCTGTACACAACTATTAACATGTCTAACAGTTGAGATCCCCATAGCGGAGTGCATGGAGACACAGGATGCACTGCTTCCTGTTCTGAAGTGGCTGTGTGTCCATTGGGACCCACAGCATGTAAGATCATTACTGGAACAAGGGGCTGACTCATGCTTCATTCTTTCCATGCCAGGAGGCAGCGATGGGGAGGAGGAGCTGTGGGAAGGGCAACCTGGGACTTGTGTTTTGCCTTGCAGTTTGCTGAAAGCCCCCTGTAGAGTTATTGACTCACTATCCAGATCAACATCATGGTGTATTTGGAAGAAGCTTGTTTTGTTTATAACTGAGAGATCCTTCCTGAGAGATGTACAGTTTCTGCTAACCCCTACAAGTGAGCTGATGATTTCCCCACTGTGGCTTGATAGCCTGGTGGGAGAGGATAACTTACATTGGCTTGATGCTCAAGAGGGGACAAGCAGATCCTGCTCTGGGGTTGTTAGAAGTGGAGAGAAATCTTGGTGGAGGAATCTGGTGGCCATGCTACTTCTTCACAGCAGAAATCAACAGACACAAGGACTTGCTTTGAAACTATCATTTTCCAGAGCTATGCCCATGCCCACGTCACTGGTGGGACATACTTCCCTCTTTCCTGTTCTCCTACAGCAAAACGCTGCAGTACGTGTCAGCCTTCTCTGCAAAAGACTCCTGATCTGCTCAAAGCCCAATACAAACATAAGTGGTGGGTTGAACTGGGACCATCCTCAGCATGGACATTGGAAGGTCCTGGCATTGGAGTTTTTAGTGGAAGACTGTAGTTTTAGAGTCGTCTGGCAACTCCTGAACATCTGCACTCCTGCCTTGCACATGTCCCAGCTCAGATGTTGGCATTTATGCACAAGCCCCATATAGCACATGAAGATTAATTAGGGTGTCTCCAGATGTGTGCTGGTTTAAACATGCAGACACATAACTCTATCATATCATAGAATCGTCAAATCGTTTGAGTTGGAAGGGACCATTAATGATCATCTCATTCAAATTCCTTGCAATGAACAGGGACACCTACAGCTAGATCAGGTTACTGAGAGCCCCGTCCAGCCTGACCTTGAGTGTCTCTAGTAACAGGGCATCCACCACATCTCTGGGCAACCTGTTTCAGTGCCTTACTATCATTACTGTAAAAATCATTTTCCTTATATTCAGTCTAAATCTCCCCTCTTAGTTTGAAATCATTTCCCCTTGTCCTATCACAACAGACCCTGATAAAGAGGGTCTGTCCAACTCTGCTCTGTGCCTTCTCCTTCTTTTCATCTTGGGCTGTATTTTTCATTATACTACGCCCTTTGATATTGTTTTAAGGAGGAAAGTTACTCCAAGGCAGATTTTGGATGCTGAGCCTCATGTCACTCTTGATCTGTCCCTGGTGTCAGAGAAGCTCCAAATAATCACAAAATCACAGAATTGCAGGGTTTGGAAGGAACCTCAAGAAATCATCAAGTCCAACCCCCTTACTAAAGCAGGTACTGTACAAGAGGTGGCACAGGTAGGCATCCTTGAATATCTCCATAGAAGGAGACTCCACAACCTCTCTGGGCAAGCTGTTCCAGTTCTCCATCACCCTTACCGTAAAGAAGTTCTTCTGCATGTTAGTACAGAACTTCCTATGTTCAAGTTTTACGCCATTACTCCTTATCCTATCACTATGCACTACTGAGAAGAGCCTGACCTCATCCACTTGCCTCCCAGATCCCTTTAGATATTTATAAATGTTTATCAGATCCCTCCCTCAGTCTTCTTTTCCACAGGCTGAACAGACCCAGCTCAGCCTTTCCTCATATGGAATTCCTCCAGGCCCTTTATCATCTTTGTGGCCCTCCTCTGGACTCCTTCTAGATCCCTGTCTTTTTTGAACTGGGGAGCTCAGAACTGGACACACAGTGAACAGTTGTGGCTGTTCTAACTTCCAGGCTCATGGGCTCGAGAAAATCCCAGCTTCACAAGGCAATGTTGCAAAAATTGATAGCTTAAGCCTCTTTGTGTTTTAATTAGCACTCTGCCCACTCTTCTTCACCCTCCATACCTTTCTCTGCCCTGCCCCTCTTGCTACAAATGAACATCTAATGTCAGCTGAGGAAAATGCATTCTTCCTGCAATTAAATAATTGAATACTCCTCTGGCAAAATGAACTATCACATGCTTTTCTTGTGCTTTACTACATTTTTCCCCTTCTTTTTCTTTCTTCTTTCTTCTTTCCTCTGGTGAGATAAGGCTTCCATTCTTGAAAGCTATTTTAAATATTCATATTTTAATTAACATACTTTATTGCATGAACTCAATATAAGATAATAAAAAGACTGCCTGAGGCACAACACATTTTTGTTGTTTGTTCTTGAAAGGGGACTAGGAAGTAAAAAGCCAATAACTTTTCTCAACATACATTTGAAAGATACACAAGAACGACAGCCGTGGGTCATTTATCCAGTGGGCCCTCCATAAACCACATGCCCCTGAACATCATATTGCAACACATCTCTATAAATGTGGGGCAAGTGTCAGTCAGTGAGGGTTCCTATGAGGACTGGTTCCACTGAACATGCATCAGGCTTTGCAGTGGGCAGAGCAGAGCTGTGAGTTGCATGTAGAGAATGTGCAGGCAGAGGTGGGAGGAGAGCTGCAGCAATCTAGGATGCTTCAGAACTGTGAATATTTGGGGCTGAATGCAATCTTTTGCTGAACCTGAAAACTGAATGCTTTGCTTTGAGTTTGGATGATTTTTTTTTCAAAATAAGACAGAGGGAAGATTTTGACCAATGTCTCTCCCCAGTATTTTTGAGATGAAAAACCCAAATATTGGCTGTACATTTCTGCATTGAGCTTTGCTTTTATTTAAGACAAATAATTTGACAGAATGCATGAATTTGTGAAACATCTGGTATTGCCAGTTATGTATCTTTGCCAGGAAAAAAAAAGAAGAAAAATAATGTTACATGAAACTTCTTTCTATGTGGGTGTTTTCTTATGGTGCAGCAAGCTGAAATTAACTTTATATTCTGAGTATGTCATCTGTGCTGCATAACATGGGCTTCTGCACCCAGATTAGCTGAGGTCCTGTGCTAAGAGGGCTCTCAAGGATGCTGGACCAGAGCCTTACAAGGATGTCTGTGATGTTTTCCTGGATCTATTCATAACCTTGAAGAAATCAAGGCATTTAGAATCATAGAAACAGAGTACCATTAAAGTTGAAAAAGGCCACCAAGATCACCAAGTCCAACCATCAACCCACCACCATCATACCAGCTAAACCATGTTCCTTGTGTACCTTGTTCATTTAACCTTTTACCCTCCTATCCTTTGCTTTTACTTACTTATCTTTCAGGAAAAGGATTGTCTCTTATAGATTTATACTCTTGTGTCAAGGCTGCTTGGGAGCTTGAAAGAGAGGGGCTATAAAGTATTAAATGAGGCTGCTCTGTTGTGCAGAGGAAACACCTTTAATCACCTCATGTAGGTTTTCAGTGTTTTCATGATAAACTGCATTGTGCCCTGGGAAAGTCTCTATCACATAGATTATTCCATTTGTTTTCTACCTTGTACTGTGTGTTTTTCATCTTAATTCAAGAAAAGGCCAGAGTTCAGCAGCAGCTGCCAAGGTACAAAGATGGAGTCATTCTCCTGAGTTAGGTGGGAGGCCTCTGGATTTGCACCACAATGATCAATCACATGTGTAGGTCAGATGTCATTAAGATCATACGGTAGAGATGTCTCCATTCTGTCTTTTGAAGGTGCTGTCACCTCTGTGATGCTTCATTTATGGACGTTAAAATACTGGACTGTTCTCACTTTATGCCGTCCAGTCCTGACTGGAGCATCTGCTGCTTCTCTTTGGCTTGAGTATCAGTTAAGCAAGTTAAGGTCATAATCCAATAAACGATCCATACTCCTCTTTTGTGTCAGCAAAGCTGGACGTGGTTCAACGAAGTCTGTAGACCATCAAGCAGCCGGGAAGACCAGTGAGAGGAATGGGTCTGATATGAAAATTCTTGTTCATTTCTTACAGGCCTTTGCTGATAGCAGCATGAGAGTAAGGCAATCCCAGATTTGGGCAGATCGTGGAACTACAAGAACTCATTTACCTCCACATATGGTTTAGTGGGTGCCGTTGCTATTTTAATGGTTGTAAATTGTACCAGGGGAAGTTCAGATTGGATATTAGGAAAAATTTCTTCTCTGAAAGAATGGTAATGCATTGGAATAGGCTGCCCAGGGAGGTGGTGGAGTCACTGTCCCTTGAGGTGTTCCAGAAAAGAATAGATATGGCACTTAGGGACATGGTTTAGTGGACATTGAGGGAAAACAAAGACTAATCCCCCACTTTGACTAACAAAAGACCTTGGGACATGTGACCAAGGGGTCGTTACGCGGGTATAAAAGGTTGTAAGCACGTACAGTAAAGTGTCTTCGTTCTGCACGAGCAACGGAGTCCGTGCCTCGATTGCCACAAAATGGCTCCCGAACAGGGACCCTCCATCAGGGTCAGCCTCGGGAAAGAATCAGCTATCAAGCTGACCGGTGGCAAGGAATAAGGGCCGCTGGAAGGAAGCGGGGCCCCAGTGGAGGCCGCTGGAAGGAAGCGGGACCCCAAGAGAAGCCGCTGGAGGGAAGCGGGGCCCCCGTGGAGGCCGCTGGAGGGAAGCGGGACCCAGGAGAGGCCGCTGGAAGGAGGCGGGACGCGGCGGCCGCATTCATTTCTGCAGATCAGAGGTGAGGAACGGGGAACAATGGGATTAAACGTAGCAAAGGACAGACAGGAGGCGGTTTGCAAAATAATGGGAGCGATTGTGCAGAAGCACCACGCTAAAGTGGAAGGCTGTGGTTTAAGGCGACATTTGGTGTGGGTCTCTCATAACGTAAAGGGAGTAGATGGGGCTACGATCTATGACACAGCAACGTGGGAGAAAGCGGGAGTGAGGCAGTCGGACGCAGCCACGCGCTCTGATCCTGTCGCTAAAGACTCTCCGGTGCCCTGGAGGTCGGTTTCTGAGTCGTTAAAGAAGTATGCGGAATCCCCCGCACCGATAGAACCCGGCGCTGGTCCTGTAGAAGGGGCTGCTGCAAACGGCTGCGGTAAATCTGTTGGGCTGTATTACAAGGACAGTGACCCTTTAGAGCCCGGACCAGTGAGTCCGAAGAAGGAATCAGACTTGTATCCCACCCCCGCCCCCGATCCGGGTGCGATCCGCAAAGAGGCAGAGGGGGAGGGGGATTCGGGCTCCGCTCCCCCTATACCAGTAATCTGTTAGGCTCTGCTGTGAAAAGTTGCGCTCTTTGTCCTCGTGATTGCAAGACCTTGGCACCACTGACTTTGACAGGTACTCAATACATGATGTGGATGGATTTTTGGAGAAAATCTGCACAACAAAAGGCGACACTCGCCAATGCCACAGGCCAAGACAGCATCCCCCTCGAGCAGGATCGGTAGGAATCGATGGCGTTAGCAACGAAAGTCAAGTCACTTCTACAGAGAGGGCTGGTAGAGTGGGAAACTGACTTGCTGTTCAAAATGTGTGATTCCTTATTTTAGAAGTATATCGGCTTCTGAGCAAGGTTTATACGACTTTGTCAAAATGAGGGAAGGCAGTGTAATTCTTGCGGGCGAAGTGGAGCTAAACAAATTTATCTTAAGTTGTTTGTATTTAAAGTGATGTCATTGTTACTGGATAGAATTTTTGTACTGTTTGAAGGCTGCCGTGACAGCGTACTTCAGGTGTGATTGTAACAACAGTGAGTTTGGGTTTTAGTGTGGAAATTTAGTAATAGTGGATGTGTCTTTAGGCTTTTGCATGCTTGTTGGTATGTATTCCTTGTATTATATTAATAAGGCATTCAACCAAGTGCTTGTTGTTCAAACTAATAAAGAAGGGGGAGATGAGGGAAAACAAAGACTAGTCCCCCACTTTGACGTGTCTGTGCCTCGATTGCCACGGACATGATGGTGATGGGTTGATGATTGAACTAGATCGTCTTAGAGGTCTTTTCCAACCATA
The DNA here is from genome assembly GCF_002078875.1 of Numida meleagris. Classification (NCBI taxonomy): domain Eukaryota; kingdom Metazoa; phylum Chordata; class Aves; order Galliformes; family Numididae; genus Numida; species Numida meleagris. The sequence continues at coordinate 145,689,946 of NC_034410.1, forward strand.
ATGATTCTGTGATTCTATCATTGCATCACAGGTGACAAAACTCAGTTGGATCATACTTCTCATTATTGCGTCTAGGACACCTGACTTCAATACAGGATATATTGGTCTCTTTAAACCATAAGCCTCGACAGGGGAAACACAATGTTTAATCTCATCCCAAAATAGACATCTGAATAAAGCAGTCGCAATCTTCAGAAAAGAGACCAGCTCATATATCTCAGTCCACCAGCCCATATTATGAGCCTGCTGCTCTCACATCCAACAGTGTAAGAAGAAAGTCTGAATCAGGAGGCATCGTGGTCTTCTACCTCATCTGCTTTGCACTTGGATGAGTAGACACAACCCTTTCGTTCTTGATTTTTGCAGATGTTAATGGGGTAGATAACACATTTCTAACGCTATGTGGTCTGCATTCTTGGCAGAGGGGTTGCCCTGAGACCGAGGCTGAAAGTCATCTGCTTGCAGATTATGTAATTCAAGTCTTAGGTGACACCTCCAATTGCTATTTGATTTTTGAGCCTCACCTCCTCTGTGCCTGAGCTTCTCCTATCCTTCCACTCTCAGCAGTGCTGGCTCAGCTGCATGTGTGGCCACCTGCAAAATTGGTTCGGGAGATGGTCCAGCTTAAAAAAAGAAAGTAGAAATAACTGATTTAAATCACTTGACTGTCAGAAAAGTGACATGATACAGTGCCTTCTCTCACAGTCTGCCTGGTGGTTTAGTTACATTGAATGCAATACCCCACCTCTTGGCTCTGCCCCTGTGAGTCACCCAGCAATCCCTGTTGTTTGTATTTAGTGTAGATCTTGTTAATTGGTTCTTTGATTCCTCTAATTAAATGTAAATGAAGAGTGGATCATTAAACTGGATACAGGAGCCCTCTCTGAACAAAGCTGGTTTCAGGCAGAGGAGGAAGCATAGGAAGCAGATTTTCCTTTAACATCCTTACTCCAGGTCTGTCCCCAATTTTGGATTTCAATTCTAAAGGAGCTTCACTGCTCTTTTGATGCTGAGAGCTTTCTACTCAGGGTGTACAAGGGATTCCCTAGTGACAACCAGATGGGCTAAGGCCAGAAGAGGCAGTGAGGCAAACCCGGATGCCTTCCTTTTGCTTTGCAAGCTTGTGCATGCACTGATCCTGCAGATTGCCCTGTTAGGTTGCAAAGTCTCATTGGAGGCTGTAAACGAGTTTGTTGGGAGCTTTCTTGGAGCTACCTTCCTAAGTCAGACGTGATGGTTTTCAGAATATCCTTCTGTCTGCTTTTGCCCTGGCAGCATCATCCAGTCCAGGACAGAGGGAGGTTAAGTGTTGCCTTGCTGGAGGTTGTCACTAATGCCATGTGCTTGGCACTGTGATGATGCAGCCATGCAGCATGGCTGGATCTGTGGGCGATGGGAACAGATGGCATATGTTGCTCTGAAAGGAAACTCTCCCATTGCTTGGGGTGTAAAGTGATGTTTTCTTTCCTGCAGGCCTCAAATCTGTCCCTGGTGCGTTGCTCTTGGCCAGCTTAGGGCATTAAAGGGGATGTTTTTCTCCTGTGCATTGATTAGTGATGTGAAGTAGTGGATGCAGGGAGTGGATGACATGGGGGTGTTGTCTGGGATGCTTTTCTAGACCTGAGTAGATATTCAAGATCGTGAGTAATCTGGTCTCCAAACCTGCTTGGACCCCAAGGACTTTGCAGTCCATAAGGCGCACTGTATCCTGGACTGCATCAAAAGAAGGATGGCTAGCAGGGAGAGAGAGGTGATTGTCTCCCTCTGCACCACCCTCATAAGACCTCATCTGCAGTACTCTCTCCAGACCTGCCCCCAGCTCAGGAAAGATGCAGAGCTGTAGGAGAGGGCTACAAAGATGATCAAAGGTCTGGAGCACCTCTCCTATGAAGAAAGGTTGAGGGAGCTGGACTTGTTTAGCTTTGGGAAGAGAAAGTTCGAGGGAGACCTCATTGTGGCCTTCCAGCACTTGAAGGGAGCTTACAAGCAGGAGGGGAAGTGATTTTTTACATGGTCTGATAGTGACAGGACAAAGGAGAGTGGCTTTAAACTAAAACAGGGTAGATTTAGGTTAGATGTTAGGAAGAAATTATTTACTCAGAGGGTGGTGAGGCCCTGGAATAGGTTGCCCAGAGAAGTTGTGGATGCCCCATCCGTGGAGACATTCATAGGCCAGGTTGGATGGGGCCCTTGGCAGCCTAATCTAATGGGTGGCAACCCTGCCCATGTCAGGGGGTTGGAACTAGATGATCTTTAAGGTCCTTTCCAACCTAATCCATTCTATGATTCCACAGTTCTATGATTCTGCGACACGAACTTGGCAAGTGGCCACACAATCTATGACCAGCTAGAAGGTCTTCACCTACTGGTGACCTGGGAGTAGCTGCGGTCTGGAGGCATTTGGAGATGGATCCTTGATTTTCTACCATTTGAAGGGATCTGCAAGGAAAGGGCAACTGTGATGCCACTGCAGAGGCAGAATGTGGTGAGCACAGGTGGTCTGCAGGGGGTGCAAGAGGATGGAGCAGTAAAGGGGCTGGGGTGCTGGGCCTGTCTGTGAGAGCCAAGTCTAAGGGTGTGCATTCACCACTGCGGTCACCCTGTGAATGGAGACAGCATTAAGGGTCCAAATATCTACTGTGATCACCTCAGGTCAGTATGTTTGTGGGGTTTTGCTCTGGACTCCTGAATGCCACATCTCAAAAATTTGGATAAAAACAGTCAGGATGTGAAAGGAATGAGTTTGTTACACAGAGTCAACAGAGCATGAAAAGATTAAAAGATTGCACACTCCTGAAATGATGCTGAACTTATGCAGTGTCACCTCCAGGTTCTCAGTATCCTCATCTCCTGTGTCACAACCCATAAGGTTTCTCAGACCAGAGGGTGAGCTCAGGTCATGGGGAAGGGGCTGACTGGTTGGATTTCTTTTTCTCCAGGAGATAGAGTGAATAGGAGCGTGCAGCTCATCTCTCTTTTGCTTTCTTGCGCTACACAGTGGCCTGAAGGGGTCTTTGCCTTTGTGTCCTCATGTGGCCCAGTGGAATATTCATCAGGGGAGAGGATGAGACCAGAGAAGCTCTGAGGTACCGTGCGGTGCCAGAGAGAGCTCTCCCTGCTTCCAACCTAGAGGGGAACGCAGGGAAAGCAGTTGACCTTTTTTTCCGCTCGGCTGTGCTGCGTTCCTGCAAGCAGATGCTGCTCTCACTCTGGAAGATGCAGGCAAACAGAAAACAAGCATTTGAGTCAGGGCTCTGCAAAGGCAGCTGCTCCTGCCACCACTGATGGATACTTTCTTGACTTCTTTTCCTCTTCTCCCTTCATTTTATCCTTTTTCTTCCGTCACGATATCAGTCTATCCATCCATGCCTGCTTCCCCATTCAGGCACAGTGGAAGTGTTCTCTGAGGATGAAGGGGAAAAGGGATTATCCCACTCTGCTCTGTGCTGTGCAGCCTCACCTCAAGCACTGGATGCAGTTTTGGGCACCACAATATATGAAAGACATGAAACTATTAGAGATCATCCAAAGGAGGGCTGTGAAGATGGGGTCCCTTAGCCTCAGGGGTCTGGGGGATGCCATTAGCCATTCCCAGGGCACCAGAAATCCAAGTGCAAGGATACAAATGCTACTTTTTTCTCCAGAGTTCCAGTTAATTCACACAGAGATCTTTAATTCCCTTGAACCTTCCGCTGGTTCCTAAATAGACATGGGGATATACTTCCACACACTTGAAAAAAAAGGTATAAAATTCCCTACCTTGTTGTTCTCTTTTCTCTAAAAATTCCCTCAAAATTCCCCCAGCGATGACACACTCCCATTTCTTGTCTTCCTGCTCCTCTCAAAAGAGGCCTAGTGGGAATGTCTCACAAAGAGCATTTGGTTCTAACTTCTCCTTCTTTCATGCAAAAATATAGCAAAATCCAGGTATCTTTGGGTCTGAAAACATTTTAATTAGCTGAAGGTTAGTGTTTTAGGGAACCCTTACTATCAAATGTTCTGATGAAACATCTCTGCCCCTTTTTCTAATGAAGACTTGACCTTTCTGGTCATTAGATTATATTCCACACACCCCTGCCCCTTTTTTTCCTGCTCTTGAGCAAACTCTCAGCACAACAGGGTCAAGGAGGTGTTGGAAAATCATCTTCATACTGGAGATCCTGACTGCTCAGTGTTTCAAAGGTATGGGGCGATGACTGCTGGAGCGTGGCTTTCCTACACTGTTGTTCAAGTTGGCAGTTGGTGTGTTATGCATCAGAATCAGCTGAAATTTTGTGCTGGGTAAAATAAGCTTTATAGGCCTCCTTTCATCACAGCTGCATTATATGGCTGCTCTGAGAACCATAGATAGATACAGTTAGTGGAAAAAAAAACAGTCTTGTTTGTTATTTATAGAACCCTTGTTCACATCCTATGGTCTAGCTCCAAATCAGTCTGAAATAAGCTGTGTTACTGGCTCCAGCCTTTTCTAAGCTGATCTATCAAGATTCCACTGTCACAATCAAGCAATCACAACGTGTCCAAAGAAGGGCAATGAAGCTGGAAGCTGGTGAAGAATTTGGAGCACAAGTCTTACAGGGAGTGTCTAAGGGAACTAAGATTGGAACCTGAAAGGAGGTTGTAGTGAGGTGCGGTCAGCCTCCTTCACCAAATAACAGCAATAGGATGGGAGATAATGTCCTTAAGTTGCACCAGAGGAGGTTCAGGTTGGATATTAGAAAAAATACTGTCTCAGAAAGAGTGGTGAGGTAATATTGGAACAGGCTGCCCAGGGATGTGGTAGAGTTACCATCCCTGGAGGTTTACAAGAGAAGGGTAGATGTGGCACTGAGTGACATGGTTTAGTGGTATGGTAGTAGTAGGATAATGGTTGGACTAGCTGATCTTAAAGGTCTTTTCCAACCTTAATGATTCTATGATTCTATGAACCAGAACCAGAATCAGACATCTTGGAGTAGGCTGGTTCATTTCTTGAGCAAGATATGCAACCCTGTCCCCACCCTTATATATCTGTTCCTCTCAACCAGAGAGGGACCACCACATCCTGTCCAGAAGATCTATTCCCGTGTACCACATATGGGTATTTGGGGTGATTAAAAAAGGGTACAGAATCTGCTAATGTAACATATTCACTGTGCTGGCTCATTGCTACACTACCAGCGCCCTCAGAGCTCATGTCTTGCTTTGAAATCTGTTAAAAACAGAAATTCAGATTTAAAGGGATATTGATTTCTCCAGGCTTGTTAAAAGCTATGTTCTCTCATGATAATCCCGTCCCTGCCCTGCTTTCCTATGCCTGTCGATACAAAGAGAAGAAAGAGGGGACAGCTATGGTATGGGCAGCCCTGGCTACCTGTTATGTTGTCACCACAACTCGAGTGCGCCTTCCTTCACAGCCTTCTTTGTGCTGAGTGCTTTTTGAAGGTGACACAGGAGAAGCATATTTGCTCTTCCATTAAATCATTGCTGGAGACTGTCACTGCTCCGACATATTAGCTGCCGAACTTAAAAAGGAGCAAAGGAGTTATTTGCAAAATACACGTTGGAAAGAAATTAAATCTGACATTTCAGCTACGGAGCCTTCCCCAGGAGAAGAGAATATATAGAACTGAAATATGTTTTCCCTCTTTCCTAGCTGCTAGAGGAAGGGCCTTCCCGTGAGTTATTGGTTTTTAATCCACTTCTGCAGGCGCTCGCTAAACAATCTCCTGCTAGTTAACAAGGTCCCTCAGCGCTCATCTTCCAAGGTCATAATTTGATCATCATGTGGGGATTGGGAAGAAGTACCCTGTCTGCCGGTGGCTCTGCCTGCTGGAGGGAGCTTTTCCAAGCTGCTGTGTTACAGCAGAAAGGAAGGAACAGGATTGTGCTGGCTCAGTGCTTTCCTGTGCTTTGCAGCAAGTGATTGCTAAAGACAAGTCAGGAATAACAAGAGCTGCAGTGCTCCAGTCAAGGGTTTATTTGTCCTCAACAAGTCATGTGTTTGGAGGTGTGTCTCTGCTGACCTTCAGTGCAATGCAGCATCCCCTTCATGCTGCACCTCTCAATTCCAGACAAGTCTGAAAAAATATCTGGGCAGGGTGAAGGTCACCTGGGCTGCAATGTGTGAGGGGAAAAAAGAAGGTTAGGATACTGGAAGACAGTTGCTAAAACTTTCTACCCCACTCTAAATTATTAGCTCTGACTTAAGAAGGATTATTGCCTGTTGGTTGACTGGGTGGTGAGGTGATGTTGTACAAGGGGACCGTTTCTAATCTAGAGTGTCACAGCTGGATGTTGTTGAGCAGAGGATGCTGAGAGTCTTGTTTTCATGTATGGGTTCACTGAGGACAGATGGACAGCAGGGGCAACGTGGGTCCTGGTGGCTCTTTTGGCCGTGCCATGAGTCTTGAACCATTGGACCTGACCACTAACACCTTGCAGGCCACTGGATCGGGCCAACAAAGGATTTCTAACTTTAATAAGTTGTGTTTCCTATAGGACATGAATATGCAATTGATGCTGAGAAGAGGCTGAGTCTTTCTCAACTCACAGATGGATTGATTTCATTTTAAACAGTGCTTTGCAAGCCTCTAGACCGCAGCCTACCTGGGGTACCTCATATGGGCCAGGGAATGTGTTTCTTCACTCCTAAGCTCTGGGCCCAGGGCCATCCTCATCCCCTGAGTGAACTGCATTGACTTTCCTCCCCTGGATGTCACAAAGGTTCCCCCTTACAGATCGTTGTCTCCTTGGTAACTGAACCACATCAGATAAAAACAGACGGAAACTCAGCAGCCTGCAAAGCCCTGAGCAATGCAGAGGGGGATGGCTGTGGGAAGCCGTTATGGCTGAGGCGCGTCACACAGAATGACACACAGCTTGCACTGCCCCACGTTTTTTCCCAGCTCTCTTAGATGACAACTCTTCCATCACATCTGTCCTCTTTCCAACACTCTCAATTCAAGGCAAGATGTGATATCCCCATACAATTCCTCTGCCCTTTCTGGTCCTGGTGACGCACATGTGTGGGTTGAGGATAAGTCCTGGCTTCATTGAGCTCTTCCTTCTCTTACACAAAGCCTTAATGTTGGGAGCATTAGACATGTAGTGAAACTCAGGAAGTTTGATGCTAGCCTTATGGTTGTGGGTGAAGCCACTTTTGTAGGGGTATTTGTTGGGTATTTGCGTTGTTTCCTACTCCCTGCTTAGCCCAACTTTATTAACTTTTCAGCATTACTGAGCTATTTACCTTTGCAAGAATTTCCTAATTTTGGCTTTAAATCATAATTAGTATTTGAACAGAGACAAATGGTACAAAAGAGTAAACACTGGGTATCCCAAGACAAAATTAGCCACCCTGCTCCAGACATTTTTCCCTTTCTCACTCACCCTGTTTCTTCTTTCCTTCACACCCAGCTCCTGGGTCTGAATCTCCTCTTTCCCTCCTACACAATTGTGAACAGCTACCTTACTGTCACTGTCACCTAGACATTTAACATCTGGAACACCTGTTCAGAAACAGAGGAGGGAGAAAGTGAACATTCTGAACTGGAGTGAGTGTGTAGTGGCTGTATCTCTTTGGGAAGACTGGGAAGGGAGAAGAATCTGAGCAAAAGACTTTGAGTTTAGCCTGTTTAAATACATCTGTCTGTGTGTACGTACTATGTACTATAAAATGTACCTTTTCCTTTTCCTTGCAAATATATGATAGAAGTATGTCTTCAAAGGGTAGAGGAAGGCACTGGCAGAAGCAGTTAGGAGAGCAAGGAACCAAAATCCCTACTCCTTCTGATGCAGTTCCTTTTAAAACAGCACCAGTTGTTCTTTTGGAAGGATATCATTAGACTGAGTATTTTCCCTCCAGTTCCTGGCAAAAAGTCAACATTTGCATTTAAATAGTGCTTTTGCTACAAAACAGAAGCATGCTGCAGAATAGCTGCACATAGATAAAGATTCCTTTAAGAGAACTTGGGAGGGGGGGGGAAGAAACGTCACTGAAAGCTCAGCCTGTCCTCTTGTGCTGTCACTAGAGAGGTTATTTATGCATTTGAGAGTGTGCCCACTGAGATATAATCTAGTGCTCTCAGGAGTCTCTGCTAGCTAGAGGTGGAATTATTAGAATTAAAAATTACAAGCGTAAAACAAGGCCAGGATAAAATGAAATATTACCCAGTGAGTCTAAATAATTCATAGGCAAAATAACCCCCTGGGTCCCCCATCAATCAGTCTTACTCCGCTGATGTGAAGAGGAACAATCTGTTGAAGGGGTGTTTGAAGACCTCCAGGACGCTTTCAAGGGTCAAGGGTTGTTTATGAGTGATTTTGGTTGATGTGGCCCATGAGTGGCTCTGTGGGAAAAGATGAGTAGTGACATGACATGGGCTTTCCTCTGACAATGAAACCTTCCTCAAAGCTGATCAGGGGAGAAGTGAATACCATTTGGTAGAAAGAAAAAATGAATAAATCGTGTTATGTTTCTGTGCTCCCAAGCAGAGAGCAAGAGTAATTTAACCTCTGTGCTCACAGATCTCCATAGGACACAGGGAGGTCATCTTTGGCAGGTATTTACCTTTCAACACAATCACGTTCGTACCCAAATGCAAAGGCTCTTTTTCTGGGAAGGCTTTTGCTAGGTCTGCTGGCCATGTCTGAGGTTAGAGGCACATGTGGCTCCATCCTCCATAGAAAGGGATGGGAAGGATCTACAAAACCAGTATGGGCAGTGGTTGCGACCATAGCAGAGAAAGCATGATTTGATTTGTGAAGCCAGAGTTTGCTTCTGGAGGAGAAAGCTTCTGCCTAATTCTAGGATGAGGGGTAATGGCCTTAAGTTGCGCCAGGGGACGTTCAGGCTGGATATTAGGAAAAAATTCTTGTCAGAAAGAGTGGTAATGCGTTGGAGCAGGATGACCAGGGAGGTGGTGGAGTCACTGTCCCTCGAGGTGTTCAAGAAATGGGGAGATGTTGCACTGAGAGATATGGCTTAGTGGACGTGGTGGTGACAGGTTGACAGTAGGACTAGATAATCTTAGTGGTCTTTTCCAACCTTAATGATTCTATGATTCTGTCACCTCACCTTTGAAGGAAATTTATGCCTGAGAGACGATTGTACTGTGGGAGTGAATGTTGTCAGTTTCATACAGGAGCATTTGGTCACATTAGAGAAAGAAAATAAAGAAGAAAATGGATGTTCACATTTAGTTGCGTTTTCCTGATACACACATGCTTGTATACAGATATTATGTGCAAGAACATCTTTGGAGGCCATAGAGAAAACTAAAACAGTAAATATTGATCCTGTGCATATCTGAGTTATAGGACTTTCTCGCAGATACTGGCTAACTCTGCCCACCAGAAACATGCAGCCTCTCTGCCCCAGCAGATCCAGCACATACTGCTGTGGCCTCCATAGTAGCTGCAGGAAGGGGTGCAATTAGAACAGCCATTGTAAAAGCTTTGTCTTTGCAGTCTGTCTCCAGGCCAGCTAGTATTCTTGTAGACAGCTTAGTGTCCAACTGAGCTAATACATACGGCCTTTCAACAGGGCTCTTTAATTTGTAGGCAAGCCTAGCATGCCAAAACACTGCACCAGGAAGCTATGGAACATCTCATCACAGATCACTGCCAGTACCAAAATGTCTGTGGATCCAGAAATTAATTTATCAAATTTACAGACAAAAAATTCGATTGATGATGGTTAAAAATAAAGTCACCTCTGAGCAGGAGATAATTCTTACCGTACAGTGTGCAATAGGCTTGTCCATCAATGCGCTATTGACATAAGGAAGTTAATTTTCCTAAAGCTTTCTTAGCCCTTAGTAGCCATTGCTCTGCTTGCCCCCTATTTATTTCATGCATATCTCCCCAGAACTGTAGTTATTTTAGGCACATCTAGGCACAGCAGGGCTCTCCTGTCCAAAGGGACTTGCTGGCCAGTCCTGCCTGGGCACAGCAGTTGTTGGGCTTTCTCTGTTGTTCCCTTGGTATCTACCATACTTCATGTATTTTTTTAACTGGCTGGGAGTATTTTCCCTCAGATGAAAAGAGTCTGATTATACTTAGTAGTGTAATTTGTCTGGTACTGCTGTGGTCTTGCTGTGGTGTGACTCTCTTCTTTGTGAGCTTTGCCCAAATCCAGTGACACAGAAGTCACTGTCCATCAGAGACAAAAAGTGGAAGACACTTTCCTGATTTATGTGGTTTTGTAAAGCCAGAAAAAGAGTTTCTGGGATGTCAGAGATGAATTCTTGAGGCAAGAAAAGGTTAGAAACTTTGAGAGGAAGAAAAAAGGCACAGGAAATACAGCTTGGATGCCTAAGGATGCTGAAAGAAAATGGAAAAAATTCAACAGGAAGAAGAGGGGAAAATGAGAAAGAAAATAAGGCTGTGTTTGAAAGGAGGGGACACAGCTCTGGCTTCTGGGATTATTCATTCTCATAGGAGACTTGAAAGAGCTAAACAAGGAAAATGCCATGCAGAGATCACACGTTGTTTTTTAAGGACAGGCCCCTAGACATGATCCCCACTGGCTGAGCTGTAACCCGGCTCCCAATCAATCTCTCCTCTCTGAAATGTCACTAACCTGCACTTAAGTGCAATAAGACTTTCCAGACTAATTGAAATTCTGAGCCAGAGTCAGGAGACATTTGCTTCAAGTAGTGTTTTAATTGTCTGCTCCCTAGGCTAGTAACAGGATATTTTGCTCCTTGCATTATTCAAGGAGACACAAGACCTCAGCCTTTCCATTTAGGTTAGTGCCCCTCCTGTCTTGGGTTTATGTTCAATTCTTTATTTGGCCTCTGCGCGCACATTACCCTCATGTATCCTCGTGTGCCTGCACAGCCAGAGACTGGAAAACCTCTACCATCCCATCTGCTTCGATGCAGCTTTTTCATTCAACCTATTATCTAGAAATAAGAGTCAAATGGGAAGCATGGAGCTGAACCCAGATCCGAGCTGTTCTGTAGCCTGGAGCAATTTTTATTTTTATTTTTTTGTTAGATATAAGAGGACTCCTTTCTTGTGCACAAGGAGATACTTACCCTTAAAGATTCTCATGTGTAATTTTCCAGAAGACTATACTCTGGCAGAGAGGGAAAGAAGAGTTGTCCATGATCTTGCCCTATTCTTCCAAGTCTATTGCAATGAAAGCATTTCTATAAGCTTCTGTATGAAATCAGGTGGAAGGGGCCCACAAAGCATCAGACAAGATCAGTTACCCTCAGGAAGAGGTAAAAGGAGCCTTAAAGAGCATCCTGATCTTCCTGGTCCGACTGAATTCTCACTAACTTTTTGGTACTTGCTACCATTTCTTTGTGCTGGTCATGGTGGCAGTTTGGAGGGTCTGAGTAATCCATTTCCCTGCGAGAACCTGCCTATCTTTCCCCATTAAGTGCTGGAAGCCTAAAAGGTCCCAGTACAGACTCAGCTGTGCCATTATCTATAATTCACATTCGAGCATGAGATGAACCTACCTTTCTGTTTTCCTGCATTTGTTGTGCCTGTCAAAAGAGACTTTGTTATGACTCCTTTTGGTTGAAGTTGGGAAAAAGGAATCTGATGGGTTTGGCTGCACCAGGCCCAGTAAAATATACACAGGACTGCTTCCAAGTGGGATCTGTTCCTATAGATCATAATCAACAAGCAAAAAAGGTGCCATTGTCATATTCCCCATCACGTTCGGAGATTCCCATTAGCTTAAGGAGCAGAGATAGAGAGAAAATGACTCTTCTGAGATTGTGCACCAGACTAATAGAAGGTCTCACTAGAAATCCCGAATTATTAGATAATGTTAGTCCCTACCTTTTAGAAGGGCATGACTTCCTGCAGACCTCAGAACTCGTTGCTTTAATCCTGTCTGCAAGGAACACCTGGACACCATGTCCTGAAAGGAGACTCTGCCAAATGGACAGTTGGATGTGGCTGTGAGTCAGCAGGCAATACCTACACAGAGCAAGTTCACCACCTGCCTGCATCAGACAGGCTTGTTCTTCCTCTCTCATTTTCATCCATTTCAATTTCATGGTTCCTCTTCATTTTAACCACTTCTGCTTCTCTTCCATTTCTTGGTTCTCTGTGCTCTGAGAACAGGATTTCACTGACCAAGTGACGTCCTCAATATCTGAGATGGTCATCTGGTCTCCTTCTACCGTGAACAGAGAAAAACGGGGAATTCTTGGGTAAGAATTATTTCCCCCTAAAGCAGGATGATGAAATATATAGTTTACACCCTAAGAGTGCTTATTTGCTCCATTAGGTATGAGGAGAATTTGTGGCTCAAATGACATATCTGTATCATAGAAGTCTAAAATTGAGTGAGTTGCTGCCCACTCTGGCAATGCTTTGGGGAACTATATGTGATCTTACAGTGAGCTCAGAAGAGATAGATCAAACTGCTTCACCCTTTCTTCCACTTAAATCTTGCTGTGCAGGAAGAAGTGGCTCTCCTGAGGATAGGAAACTGTATTTTATATATAATTGATTTGGAGTTCCTTAGAGCTCTGTTCACCCATCAATGCCCAAATGGCCCTGTCCTGAAGGCTGCAGAGATGGAGGTACAAGTTATGCCTATTAATAATGAGTTTCAGACTCAGTCATCCTAATAAGGTGAACTCACAGTCTTCTTTGCTTCTATTTTTTGGGTGTAGCTATGCCAATTTTTCTCTCTGATAGACACACACTCCCACACTCTGCGTCGAGAAGCATTGTGAATGGAGAGACTGAGGGTGACGGGGAATAAGATCTGCCAATAAAATTGAATTTAACAAAATCTAGACAGACCCTTTTGGAAGGTGAAGCCCCTTCCTCCCTTCTTTCTCTGTAATCCACCTATAATAGAATTGTTTGTCTCCGGATTTGGAAATTTAAATGTTGGTATCTGAAGTTAGACTACTTGAATATCCCCACCAGAAGTTTCCTGCAGCTTTGGTGGGGTTGGAAATAAATGATCCTTTAAGATCCCTTACAGTTCAAGCCATTTAGTAATTCAGCCAGGCATCATTTGCAAAAGGTGTAAGAAGCACTATGCTGTGAAGATGGATAGACAAAATAGGAGGCATGGGGGTGTTGCCTTCTATGTAAAAAGGTGGATAGACTTTGAGATGCTCTCTCTGAGAAACAGTAAGAAACAGGTTGAGGGCCTGTGGATTAAGATTAGGGATGAGACCAATAAAAGACAGGTGGTGGTCGGGGTCTACTACAGGCCACTTGATCAAGGGGAACCTGTTGACAAGACCTTCTTGCTTCAATTGCAGGAAGTACTGCAAGAGCTCTCAAATCCCTCAGAATAAGAAAGCAGGCAAGGGAGGCAGGAAACCAGCATGGCTTGGCAAGGACCTACTGGCCAAACTGAGGGAAAAGTAGGGCAAGTACAGGCAATGGAAGCAAGGACATGTCACCTGGGAAGAATACAGGGATGCTATCTGGAATTGCAGAGATGGGGTTAGGAAAGCCAAGGCACTGATGAAAGATGTTGAAAGATGTTAAAAACTGCAAGAAGAGATTCTATAGGTACATTGGTCGGAAGAGACAAGCCAAAGAGAGCATACCTGCTCTGATAAATGAGAAAGGAGAACTGGCTACAACAGATATGGAGAAGTCTGAGGTCCTCAGTTAGTTCTTTGCGTCAGTCTTCACTGGCAGCCAACATTGTCATATTTGTCACATCCCTGAACCTCTTAGTGGGAACTGAGTGAGCAAACTCCCCCCACTGTGAGAGAGAGCAGAGCAAGTCTGAGACTGCCTCATGAGTCTGAATGTGTACAAGTCTATATGGCCAGACGACATGCATCCCAGAGTCCTAAGGGAGCTGGCTGAGGTGGTTGCCAAACCACTCTTGATTATATTTGAAAAGTTGTGGCTGTCAGGTAAAGCCCCCAGGGACTGAAAAAGTGGAAACATTACTCCCATTTATAAGAAGGGGAGGAAGGAGGACCCAGGGATCTACAGGTCAGTGAGCCTCACCTCTGTGCCTGGGAAGGTCATGGAACAAATCCTCTTGCAAGATATGTTAAAACACATGAGGGATGAGCAGGTGATATGAGACAACCAGCACGGCTTCACCTCATTACAGCCTTCCAGTATTTAAAATGAGATTATAAATAGGAGGGAAATCAACTTTTTATACAAGTAGATAGTGATAGGACAAGGGGGAATGGTTTTAAACTAAAGGAGGGAAGATTTAGATTAGATGTCAGGGGGAAGTTTTTCAGTGAGAGAGTGGTGAGGTGCTGGAACAGGTTGCACAGAGAGGTTGTGGAGCACCCGTGGAGGTGCTCAAGGCCAGGTTGAGTGGGGCCTTGGGCAACTTGATCTAGTGATTGGCAACCCTTCCTGCAGCGAGGCGGCTGGAACTTGATGATGCTTGAGGTCCCTGCCAACCCAAGCCATTCTATGATTCTATGATTCTAAGTGGAGATAAACAGATATTTGCTCACTACCAGGATACCTGGGACAGAATGAGCTTGAACTGCATTTTAGATTATATGTGCATCTGAGCTAAGCCCAGGTGTGAAGAGCTGAGATACTTGCTTTGAAGATAATTTCCACAGCTGTTAAGTGCTGATGCTAACTAGTTGTGTTTGGACACTAACTAAAAATATCTCACAGATACGTTGTGGTCTGTAAAGTCTGTGGGCTGTGCCGGATCTACGCTTCATCTCACTAAACAACTTGGCCAGTAGATGTTGCTCTTGGCTCATATTAATGTGCTCAAAAAAAGACATATCCAACCTGAGACATCTGGGGACCATCCGAAACCACACAGTGCTGACCTATCTCTCACCTGGAATTTTTTTTTTTTGGCCATCACAGACCATCTTGGCTGGCAACAAAGCAAAATTAAATAGAACACAACTCTTCAGACAGCTCATAATTAGTAGGTGTAATTATTGACTGTTGTTTACCTTGTGCTACTTGAAAATTGCTGGACAAGAACTCAGTATTTCCAGGGGAGTTTTTGTGTTTTATTTACCAGAAGGGAGAGAAATTCTGGGAGTAAACCATTCTGAGAGGTTGGAGTCTAGCAGGTACTGGTCTGGGGGATCCAAGGGATTGAGCTCTCACTTGAAGTTGCCCACCATGCTCATTTTGTGCCATGGGGATCATATTTGTGAGGATTTCAGATATGTGTCCTGAAAAGAACAGAGGAGATGTGGGCTGAATGTCATTCCTGTGGTAGTATTCATGTGGCTATCTGGATGGGTTTAGACATATTTTCAGGTTCATGGAGTCTTAGAGAAAAACGAATCACCTGGTATACTGGCTCTCCATCCTAAACAGTCCCTGTCACTATCAGTTAATAATAATCTAGCCACTCTTGACTGCTCTGTGCACCAGTGGTGAGAAAAGAAAAAAAAAGAGACAGAGAACTCTTCTGTTAGTATCCATCTTCTGTTCTCACATGGATTTTTTTTCCAATCAGTGTTGGGACATGTGTTGGAAGGAAAATTGTATCCATGGTCTGATCAGGGTCCAACCATTTGTGCCAACAGTTTTATAGCTCATGGATGTTTGTCTGCATTTTCTCACAGAAAAAGAAAAGTTAATGCACATGATGTTTAATCACAGAATCACAGAATTGCAGGAGTTGGAAGGGACCTCAAGAGATCATCGAGTCCAACACCCTTGCTAAAGTAGGTGCCATATGCTAGGTCTCACAAGTAGGTGTCCAGACAGGTCTTGAATATCTCCATAGAAGGAGACTCCACAACTTCTCTGGGCAAGCTGTTCCAGTTCTTCATCACCCTTACTGTAAAGAAGTTCTTCCGCATGTTAGTACAGAACTTCCTGTGTTCAAGTTTTAGGCCATTACTCCTTGTCCTATTGCTACGCAACGCCGAGAAGAGCCTGACCTCATCCATTTGCCTCCCAGATCCCTTTAGATATTTATAAACATTTATCAGATCCCTCCCTCAGTCTTCTTTTCCCCAGGCTGAACAGACCCAGGTTACTCAGCCTTTCCTCATATGGGAGATGTTCTAGGCCATGTTTATATATGGTCAATAATTTTAAAGTAGTCTGAATCTCTCTGTCTGTTATTATATCCACTCTTTTCCTTTTCTCTCTCTATGCACACCCACATCACTCACTCTGTGGTACTAATCACAGCAGCGTTTAGGTGCTACCTAATGCAGGCTCTTAGGATCAAGGACTGTCTATAACTGTTTTGTCCACAGTGTTCCAATCCCAAGATAGCTTTCACTGTATTCAAAGCCTTTTAACACTGCTGGAATATAAATGGCAATTAAGAAGGAAAGAAAAACAATCATTTACAAATGCCTAGGTAAATGTTGAGACTTCCTGGCATCTTCTCAGCATCTCTGTTGACATAATTAGTACCCTGACAGATTATACTGCTACACTTGCTCAATACTGTGCCTTTCTTTCCTTGAGCAGGACTTTTCCCAGAACAAGGAAATTTACAAGAAAGAACAGTTTTAGGTAGGATTCTCCTTGATTTCTGTTGGTTAAAGAGTACTGGTATCAAGTTGAGGCTTAGCAGACCGTAGATTAGAATCATGGGATCATAGAATCATAGAATTGTTTGAGTTGGAAGGGATCTTTAAAGCTCATCTGGTCCAACTCTCCTGCAATGAACAGGGACACCTACAGCTCCATTAGACTGCTCACAGCACTGTCCAGTCTGACCTTGAATGATTCCAGGGACAGGATATCCATCTCCTCTCTGGGCAACCAATTCTAGCACGTCACTTCCCTACCAAAAAATGTTAGAAAAGATGCTTCAGAGGTTCATTAGGGAAAAGGCTTTATTTTAGCAGTGTCATGGTTTTATGATTTTCGGTTATTGGTATTCCACATCATAACATCATGTAGTCTATGTACCTGGTTCTCAGAAGAGAGGGACTACTACATTCCCCAGGGTACTTTCCTCCTCTGTTACCATTTCCGACCAGAGGAAAAAGATAAAAACTTGCGGATCACGAGACCTCGTCCCTTTTTCCGCCGTCTCTCGTCCTGGCAGCACCTCGCTCTCCAGCCGTCTTATCATCGGTAGTAGAGTAAGGCCTACCTTGATTTTGGACATTCTCTCTCTCTGTATTGGATTTATCAGCTTAAATTGTAATTATATTGTATTATAGTGTGTTGTTTTGCATTCCGATATCTTATTTATATTGTATTATAGTGTGTTGTTTTGCATTCCGATATCTTATTTAGTAAATTAGTTTGTTTCTCCTCAGATGGTTGCTGCTGTTTTTGCTCTCAGGCCCATTTCCTTACCCTTTTCTCCCTTTTCCCTTTTCCCGGGGCGTGGGTCCGTGGGTCCCCCATCCCATTCGTCACAGAACTGGGCCAAACACCCCTGAACTGCTGACAAGCAGTTATAACTGGAGAAATCAGAGGGAGACCTCAGCTGTTTCAGGGTGACATGGCCATAAAGGTCACCTCTCATCGAGACATTGTGAAGAACAAGAGGTTAACTCCTATTTAGTTTTCAGGATAAAACACAGGATAAACCCACAAGCTTGCTGTCTGCAAGACTGGATGGAGTTGAATTTCTCATGCCACTTCCAAATGTTGAAGGAAGATAGTTGGTGTGTCTGAGCAGTCCCCTCTCACCACTGATAGAAAAAGTGATGACTTTGAGCACAGTTGATAATGAATCAGGCTGGGAATTGCTTTAATCATTACAATCTTCTCAAAAAGAGTGGTGAGGTATTGGAACAGGCTGGCCAGAGAGTTGGTGGTGTCACTGTCCCTAGAAATTTTCAAAAAATGAGTGGATGTCACACTGAGTAACATGGTCTAGAGCAGTCACAGGCATAGGCTGATGGTTGGACTAGATGTTCTTAGTGGTCCTTCCAACCTTAACAATTCTATGATTCTATGATCTTGTGACTGTATGGGATCTGTGAGTGAATTGTTGTGCTTGCCTTCTGTTTTGTAGCTCCCCAACTTCAGACTACCATCGGTGGTGTTAACGACTCAAATATTTACCATCAAAGTCAGAAGACCAGTTCTGATCTCTTAATTATAATAATGATCAAGATTGATGATATTGTTTTCTTGCCCTTGATACAAAGGTGTTCCACATGGTTATTATATCAGATACAGAACTGCTGCCACTGGCTACTTAAACTGTCCTGAACCAGTGTAGTGGCAGCACTTGATTTGGGTACTTCGGATGGTTTGGGCATACCTTTGCCTTCTTGTTGAATTATACACTGAGATCCTACTTGTCCACAGGACTCATCTGCAGTCAGATGAGCCAGCCCCAGGTTGATCTGCTTGTACCTCACTTTCTCATGTCCTGCATTTGACAGTGGTGGGTTCTTAGAACCACGTTTCACCGTCAAATAATGACCAGAAGAACACAGGCTAATAGCAAGCAGAATGCAAACACCAACTATTCAGCATCAGATGAAGCAGTAAGGCCCTGGAAAGACCGGAGAATGAAAGACTTACTGGATAATTTCAAGGGGAACCTAGAACCTGTATGAAGGGGAGGAGTGAAGAGGGCGATGCTGCATCTCACTGCTCGTTCTGTTGTTCTGTTTTACTCCATTGGATGTATGTGTTCTCACTGAGAAGGTAAAAAGACAGAGAATCACCTCTCATATTCATAATCTCTTGCTGCAGTAATGTCATCACATATTCTGAACTCCTCTAGTGCAAATGTGCTCAATGGGCACTAGGTCCTACCACTTGCAGCCTGTTCCCAGACATTAATCCATAATGCCACTTCTGACCCCAGTGAGAGTGGTCAGCCCAAGAAACTGGGCTTGGATGCTCACCAGTGTAGTGTAATTTTTCATCCCAACCAATCTAGTTCAGACAGTGACTCTCTCCAGAGTTGTTTTATATATGGGTGTCTCTTTGCAGCAAAGTGGTCTCATAAGCCACTTGGCTATGTAGTTTTTATTGACACCCAACTTTGGCTTCTCCAGACTCCTCTCCACTCTGCATCCTATCCTGTAGACACACACCAGCACATAACTGTACAACTGTCTCCCTTAGAGTTTTGCACTAACCTAGTCCAAGCAATACATGACCCATTAATTCTGCCTACTGTATTTAAAAAGAAATCTCAATAAGAAAGAAACCACACACAAAAGCAAGCCCCAAGTCTGCTCCCTCCTACAATTAAAAACACTAACGATGTGTCAAAGAATGAGCTGGTGAAGTCAGCATTTGCCCAGCAAGGAAGGGAGGATTAGCATTTTCTAACTGCAGGATGAGTGTAGCTGACATCTACACGAAGGAGAGGACGCTGAAGGGAGAAATACCTGCTGACAACTTGCTTGTTCACCAGCTTTTCTCGGAGGTGCACACACATTGATTGTTTTCATGTGGTTTTCAACCGCCTCTATTCCCCTTCCAGGCAAAATCCTTATTACCTCTGTATGAAGAGGATTTGGCTGTTCATACCAAAACGTCATTAAATATTTGGTTGAATAACTGCCAAGGCAGCTGCACTGGAGTTTGCGTTGTGTCTGCAGAATGGTGTCTCCTTGGCAAAACCACTCTGAGCATGGCACGCCTGACTTGGTTTTGATATTCCAAAGCCATTTATATATTGTCCTACTCTAGGTGACCCTGCCTGAGCAGCAGGTTGGACTAGATGACCTCTAGAGGTCCCTTCCAATCTCAACCATTCTGTGATGTTGTGATTTTGTAATGCCTGGGTTCTCCAGTGTATTTATTCTATGTTTTCCCTTAAGATGCTTAACTTAAAGAAAATTTAATGTCTATCTGTTTTGTACAGGATGCTCTCTGTGATTCTACAGGCAAGTCCTTTAGCTTTTCAGCTCCCCTGGGTTCATGCTTGTAGAGGCAATAATAGTACAGCCCTGTCTTGCAGGGTTCTTGTAAAGAGAAATACATTGCAGCTCATGGAGGATTGAGATACTGCATTCCTGGGGACCGTAGAAATTCTTTAGCTGGAAATACTGCACAAACTAAAATTACATTGGGCTTGCAGAGCTCTGGGTGTTATAACATGTCGTGTTTATGGGTTTAGTTGGAGTTCAGAGAGGATTTTATACAAAAGGGTGAAAACAACTCTGGGGAAACTGAGGCACTTTAGACCAGGGCAGACAGCACATGGCATAAAATTTCACAAATGTCCTTCTTTGATTTCCATTTTAACAAACTTTAATGCAAATAGATAGCGACTTGCATATCAGAAAAGGTTTCAGTCAACTTGGGCTATGTGGTTATATTTTAATGTGTTCATGTATTTATCTCCGTACAGAGGCATGCGTGTGTCTATGCTAATATGTCCCCTCTGTGCTTTGCACCAAGGTCTGCAACAACGTGAAGAAGCAAACAGTGTGTGAACTCAGCTCTGATGTGATTTATGCAGAATCAGAGAGGTTCAAGGCGGGGAAGCATTTCATTCCTCCCCAGTGGTGCATGCTGGATTTTTTCCTTACAAGTCTGTTCTCTGATATTTTCCCTGTTCTGCTTTGAAATGAGTGAAGTGATGAAGCCCCTACGGCTTCCTTAGAGGAGGACTATTCCACAGTCTTATTTGTTTTCTTGTTCCAGACTAAACATTCCCTTTCTCATTTCCCTGTCCACCTCCCCTATAATTTCCACATAAATAATCCCTCTTTATCCCTAGTGTTTCATTTGCAGGGATTCATGTAATAAGCACAGCTTTGTGCTAGGTTTCCTTGAAAGCTGAGCACTGTGGCCTCATTTCCATCCTTAAGTGATTTGCAGAACAGGGGGAGACTGGACCTGTTCCTAAATGTTTTTCTGAAACAGGACTTGGTGCCTTCATTTGGAGGGACAGAAAGCACCTGTGAACATTACAGAAATCAATTTCAGCTTTAGCCATTTTGAAAATCACACCACTTTTTTTTGAGTATTCAAAAGTGAGTGATACGAGCAATTTTTTGGATGGTGGTTGTACATTGTGACCTGATCTTGTCTATGCTTTCAGCAGACCTTCATGAAAGGGATTTATAGCATTAAAGTTAAGGTAGGAAGAAGCCAAGAAGCTGCGAAAATATCAGAAACCATCTTGTTGACCATATGCTTCAGGTTACTTTTCTTGACATTTTGATGTTTGCGGTTAGAGTTTGTCATGTTCCACTAGTTGAACCTACACAGCAATAGCTACATGATTATGTGCTCTAGATAAAAGTTGGACTTTTCTCCTCAGGATGCAAGAAAACGCTATCATAGAGTTTGTTAGAGGGAAACACATTCAGGATGGAAAAATTAATCCTGTCTGGGCAGATCAATGCCTCTGTCTCAGACTTCCCCTATCCATCTCACTGTTGGTCCATCTTGAAATCTGCAGTGCTTCCCACATGGATCTGCCTTGATCTCTCTTTCTCATTAATCATCGCACAGAAAATTTTGTTTAATTCACCAAACTCTTGTCCCCACATTCCTTTTTCTCTATATGACAATAAGTCAAAGAAGCGTAGAATGGTTTGAGTCGGAAAGGACCTTTACAGGCCATCTTGTCCAACTCCTCTGCAATGAGCAGGGACATCTACAGCTAGATCAGGTGGCTCAGAGCCCAGTCCCGACTGACCCTGAATGCTGTCAAGGACGCCAAGGATGGAGCATCCACCACCTCTCTAGGCAAATCCTCTAGTCCTTTAGGCAATGAACTCTATTGGTTTGCATGGCATTCCTAAGAGTGTCTTTCATGATGACTCACTTCCGTTAGTTTCATACCAGGAATGGATTCTTCCCCTTGGGGGCTACAGTCTGTGCATTTCCCATTCAGTGTGGTCTGATTTTAACCAGTAGATTGCCAGGGCGCCTCTGCCTGTTGTGGTTCACTGTATTAGGTAATATGACATGATATTAGGAATAGCGTAATAAGAAATTAGGTAATAACATTAGGAAAAAATTATTCTTGGAAAGAGTGGCAAGGCATTGGAACAGGCTGCCCATGGAAGTGATGGAGTTGCTGTCCCTGGAGGCGTTCAAGAAATGTGGAGATGTGACACTGCGGGACATGGTTTAGTGGGCATGGTGGTGTTGGTCAGTGGTTTGACTAGACGATCCTAATCGTCTTTTCCAACCTTAGTGATTCTATAATTCTATTCTTTATGTTTATTAAATTGGCACTTAGATTATCTCGTAGAGTTCATGGCACAGTGCAGACTGTGGACAGGAGGGTACTCACCTTCACCCTCATAGTTGGTTTTTGTTGTTTTTTTTTTTTCCTCACTAGATCATTAAATGGAAGGGAGTTTGTGCTTTTACACTATTCCCAGAGCTTTAGGATCTGAAAGAGGAAGATTGTACAGAAGAGCTAGAATGAATGATTTTGCTTTTTTGGGACTTTGGGTGGTTAGTTACTATATTAGTGTGCACAATCTGTGAAACTGTAATATATTATACTGGGTTTATTGTTGAAAGGGAAGAGAATGAACCACTTGAACAACTCACTTGTGCTGTTATGAGGCCTCATCACATGGGGCATCAGAAAGGGACATCTTCCTGAAAGAGTTATTTCCTGGCTTGCACAGAGGTATCAAATTGAAAGCATGGCTCTCCAGGGAAAGATTACTGCTTTGTGAAATAGAAAACTGTCTTCAGAATAGTCCCTTCTGGACTTGTTTTCTTCCTGACATCATAAGAAAAAGTAGCTATAAACCCCTATGGAGCATCTCTTTCCCCATTGTATAGGAAGTTTAGATAAGACACCTAACTTTCACATATAAAACAGCCTCACTCTTAATCTTAACATCTTTCCCTCCTCGTTTGCATAAGAAATGGTATTTTTTTCACTTAGCCACAAACTGGTGATGATTCCCAAGCCTTTGGATACTGTGATACGAAGTCCACTAAAATTATTTCCAGATATTGCACACAGAACTGTGATGGCTTTACGTAATCTCAGCAAGCTCTTCAGACATAAGATGTCCTGGCCTGCGGAGTTCAAGAGAGAGCTGCCAACCAAAAGTGTCTGCAGCTGGGGGCTTGTGGAGGTTACATAAAAAAAAAACAGAGATGGATGTAGTGTGTCAGCAAAGACTCTTTTTCTGTGCTCTATTGATTGGCTTGTGTTGATTCCTTCATTGTTTTTTTTTGTTTTGTTTTTGTTTTTGTTGGTTTTGCTTTTTTTTTCTGTTGTCACTGGCAGCTAATTTAAGGCATTGCTGTTAAATTAAAAGGCATGATTGACTGACTGGTGTCTGAGACACATCACAGCTGTCAGCTGCAAAGATAAACTCTAGTCTGGGACGCACATTATCCCAAAGATCAAGGGTGCTTGGATGAAGCTTCTAAGTGGAGCTCTCTCTGTTAATTTGCAGTAGGAAAGACCTGTTCTTTTGGCATCTCCACTTAAGATTCAGAACAAGAAATATCAAATATGAGCTTAAAAGTTGAGTCTGACCATCTTGAAAGTTTCCCCATTTAACTGTGGAGAATTAGAATGCATTGGGTCAGCCTGGCGTGAAAAGTAATTTGTTTTAGTACGTGATCATGATAAGAACCGACTGAGAAGGATCAAAAAGCTCTTTAGAAATTGGATTAAAGGCCTCCCTGAATGGCAGTCTCCAGAGCACTCAAAACAGTCCCATGAGCTGCAGCTTCATATGCAACAGCTGGCTTCATGAAACTCATATGAGGGGCTAGGACTGCTCTCATGAAATGAAGCAGAATAAATGAAAAATAAAAGCCAGACCTTGCTATAGGATTGAAGTTATAGCTTCTGATTGTGACAGAAATCTCTGGAGCTGGAAATGTAAGCCACAGTTTACTCCAGTTAAAGAGAACAAAGGTGCAGAATGAAAAAGGTCTACAGGCCTGCAAGGCTGTGGCTGAGCACAACTTTTGCTAAATAGAAATGAGTTGGGTATATGACCTTCACAAGAGTTAGTGCCTTTGAAAAGCAAAATCCTTCATAAAGCAGTTGGAGCAGACTCATTATTTTTGGATTAAGGACAGATGGCAATTCAAGCCACATCGATCAGCAGGGTGCAGCAGTTTGTTGAAAGCTGATGAAACAGGACTCCAGGGGCAAAGGGGACTATCTGCAAAATGTCCCATTAGCTTCAATGGGATTCGGCATTGTGTTTTACCTCTTACGTGCTTTTTGGCATCAGTGAGGTCTCCTCCAAACCCGTGCTTGATATATAAGAAGCACCAGAGCAAGGAAGTTGTGTGAAGGCCAGGTAATATGTCTTAGGAGAAGGGGGGTCCATGAAGGGACATTGCTTTGGTTGCAGCCCAATTAGTCATTTTTGATGAACTGAGCAACTGAACATGTATGCAACTACTGTGGGGACAAAACTCTGCATGCTTCTGTGTGGCATCTGCAGTGGACCCAGAGCATTTGTCTCCTTCCCCCCTCACTGCTCAATGTGTATCCCTCCTGAAAATGCGTGCTAGATCGAAGAGGATGACCTTCCCTGATAGAGACGTCCCATTCATTGGTCAAGGGCATAAGGCAGTTGTGCTCCCCTGCTAGAATCTCCAAACAAGCTCAAGGTTCTTTTGTAGAAAAATCTAAGGTAGAAGAGTAGTAATGCACTGAAACAGGCTGCCCAGGGAGGGGGTGGAGTCATCATCCCTGGAGGTTTTCAAGGAATGTGTAGATGGGGCACTGAGGGACATGGTGTAGTGGGCATGGTGGGGATGAGTTGATGGTTTACTGGATGATTTTAGTGGTATTTTCCAGCCTTAATGATTATGTGATTCATTTCTTTGTTGCCATAGTTCAGCCATTCCACAGCTGTGGTTGCACATTCACTTGCCATTGTCCAGCCACACCATTCCACTAGCCAGATGCTTTCATATAGTGAACAGAAGATCTGAGTGTTTTACTCATGACACAGCGCTTCTTTTTCTTCCTCAAAATGGGATGGGTATAACTTCATGTAATAGGCCCTTAACTGCTTCTTTACAGCACCACTAAAAAAGACAAATCACTAGAAACAACAAAGGACTAGACCCAGGAAAAGAAGGAAGATTTCAAAAAGTTTATCTGACAGCCAATAAACAGGATAAATAACATGCAGTATTTCATTTGTCAGGACCATGGTACAGCCTGCTGATAAAAAAGGACTATCCCATAAAGTGGGGAATACCTTTGTCTTGGCTGTAAATGCCTGTGCTGATTTAGTAAGTGCGCTGGTACGTCTACTCTGGCTTCTATTTAGTACTCACAAATGGGATGAAAACTGGAGAAAGAGGAGAGGAAGGAAGTCACCTGGCCCTAGCCTCATGAAGAGATCTCATTCTGGTTAAGGCTTTGAAATCATGATGGTTTTTATCTTATATTGACTGGTGCACCCGTTGCTGCAGAATATGAACAAATCAAAGACACGAGTCTGCACTGTACTCCTATTTCCTTTATTGAAACTAGGCAGTACATTTTTCTATATATTTTTAGGAATTAAATGCATGCATAACAGGTTACATCCTGAAATGCACGCCTGTTTGAATATTCCATCATGACAGGCAAGAAGTTTGGATAACTAGTTTGTGTTTGTTTTGCTTACAAACTCTGTATAAAATAACCTCTCAACTCTCTGGAGAATGTGTATTTTGTCTCAAAAAGCACCCCAAGAGGATAAAACCTAGCTAAAGACTGTGTGCAGCTGCCCTCTCCATTCTCCAGTCCCACTCCTAATCTTTAAGGGAGAGGAAAGAAAGATATCCTAAAAGGGCAAGCATAGAGTTCATTAGCTTTCAGGTGTGTCTGGTTTCAGATGCCCTATCGATCAGCTCAACTAAGGCATCAGGATACCTGCCATTATGCCATTGGCCTCTCTTGCAGACGAAACACAATCTATCTCCCATCAGGGAATGGGAGAGACAAGCCAATTTCCCCACACTGTTTAGAAAAGGAACCAGCAGAGAAAGTGACTTTCAAGGGAAAGACCATCTCCTTTAAGGACAAATATTTATTGTGTGCTAATAACAACCTATATTTCCCGCTGCTTCCAAGATGTCTGAGCCACTTGTCAGCAGGTTCACAACCTGTGTTTCCATCCTGATCTATTTTCCCATGTTATTCTCATTACTGAGTATTTATACCGCTTCACTCAACACTGTGAAGGATGTGTGTGTTTATTCTCACTTTGCCTTCAGAGCAAAAATGAGCTTGGCTAGGCTGGTGTTAATACAAGACCCCTGTTTTGGGAGGAGGAACAAAACTGCAAGAGGAAATCTTTCAAAGTCCACCCAAATAAATGAAAAGATGTTCCCAAGTACTACGTAAAACAGGATTAGACCACGAAATTAAGCTAATTTTTGTTAAAAATCGGAATGT
Source organism: Numida meleagris (assembly GCF_002078875.1). Taxonomy (NCBI): domain Eukaryota; kingdom Metazoa; phylum Chordata; class Aves; order Galliformes; family Numididae; genus Numida; species Numida meleagris. Next base: position 145,716,143 of record NC_034410.1, read on the forward strand.
AAGGGTCTGATATGACCCTTCTCTGTAAGATGAGTACAATACAGGAGAATTCATTGAGACTTAAGAATGAGCCTACTCCAATGTCAACTGGAGGGTCTGGCTTGCCTCTGACTGTGAGCACAATGGGAATGCATGCAACACTATGGCTAGAGAAGAGAGAAAATCATCTGATGTTGAAAATATTAAGAGGAAGATATCTGCAGGATTCTGTGATAACTACACAGGGGATGAAACAAGATGATCTTTGAGGTCTCTTCCAACCAAAGCCATTCTATGATTCTATAACAGCTTGTAAGCACATCACTCCATGGACAGGCTTAGGATGAGTATGAAAGAGTCTAGGAGGTTTTGCAATAAATTAAGGGAAGTGCTGACAGGATGGAACTGAGACAAAGAAAAACTGATCCAGCCAGGCTGGGAGACAGTGTAACCCCTTCCCCAAGGTCTGACTGAAAGATAAATAGGAATGAGATTTATGTCATTCTCTATTAAATACATCAATCCTTGACCCCACCATCTCTTTATGTTGTGGGAGGGGATGAATATCTGCCTGCCCCTGTGCAAGAGGTTGTTAGCAATTCCTCCACATTCTTACCTAGTACATAGATGGGCCGTTAAGGACCCACTTTCTCAGGACAGAGCTAGCCTCTTACCTAGGATGAATAGGGAGCAGCGGAGACCACAGCACAGAAGGCAGCTGCGTTCTCCATTGTCCCATAAATAGGAATACAGGGAGGCTGGGCCAGCTGAAATGGAGAATATACATCTCTGGAGGAGAAAAAAAAGGAGTGACTTTATTTAAACAAACGTCTTTTTTCTTTCTCCCAGTGTTTCTTCAAAAAACTGTATCTGTTGCTCATTATCTTTACTTGGAGCTGAGTATGGCACACCTGGAACCACGCTGAAGCATGGAACTGAAGCGTGCTGGGGGTAGCTTTGAGTAATGAGAGAATTCACAGCAGGACAAGAAGTCATGTGAGAGTGTCTACCTATGGGATGAAGGGCCACTCCTGCCCTATGAGGTGGACTAATGATGAAGGAATAGTCATCAGTTGTTAGAATTAGAGGCTTCTTCCAGAGAAGATTTTGGCTTGCTGTGTATGGATGATGAGGAGTGAACTGATCACTGAGGGCTATCGAGTCATAAAACTGTTCGAGTTGGAAGGGACACTTAAAGGCTATCTAGTCCAATTCCCCTGCAGTGAACCATTGAAGGGCCTGCTGTATTTTTACAGCACAAAGCCAAGCCTTGATGGGCTCCCTGCAGGTGCCCTGCTGCAATGCTTTGGCCCACCTGGGGTGCGCGAGATTCAGAAGGTCCTCGTAGTCTTATCTGCCATTAACATTTGTTCATATCCTATCAGGGCCAGTCATTTTTTCTAAGAGTCCAGCAAGCATTTTCCTTTTGTAGGTGGCAGGATCGTCCCTGCAGTTCTCTGGCTCCATCAGCCTGCAGGGTTACAGCTGGCATAACAAGAAGGAATCTGTGTGTTGCTGACACTGGTGTTGGGAAGGGGATCCAAAAATCACCTTCACTTTCTTGTGCTCCCAGAGTGCTTCCCATGGGTGCTGCACTGGAAAGGAATAAAATTCCCCAAACAATGCTGTGCCTCTCCATGGCAGATATTATCTGCAGTGTGGGGCAAAGGAGGGTCCATTTAGTATTGAGAAGTTAGTAGGTAGTAGGACTCCTAGCCCTTCCCAGCTCCATTGTGCTCTTTCCACTTAGGAAAATGTGTTGTAGTGGGAGAGGGAGGAGAGACAACCTCACTAACGATGTATGTGATGGATGAGTGGTTTTCTCAACTATCTTCTGAGTTTAGGGTCCTAGTGGCAACAAAATGAAGAGAGCTGGACTAGTTAGCAAAGAAGCAGAATATCCAGGAAGGCAAAGTCTAAAGTTCCTTTATAAAGGTAGAGGATAGTTGAAGAGAAGTCATTGAAAAGTAAATCCTTTTTCCTTCCTCTCTCATATTTTGTCTCTCTGTGGGGTCTACATATCACATGTCCTAAGACATCTTGCTTTGGGTCCTTGGCAGTAGGTGCATCATAGGGCCTGTAGGTCTGGCTTTGTCTCCCATGACACTGAAGCTGACAGGGATTTTCTGGATTTTGCCCAGGTGGTTGGAACACATGGTCGGCTTGGGGTGACTGCACCAAGGACTGCGGGGGAGGCCTGCAGACCCGCATGCGTACCTGCAAGCCCCTTCCCAATGAAGGCCTGGCCTGCGAGGGAGTCCTGGAGGAAGGACGGCTGTGCAATAGGAAGGCATGCAATAGTAAGTGGAGGCATGTTCCCCTGCACGTGTGCGAGCGGGTCACTCTTCTCAGGGAGATCCCAATCCCATAGCCATAATTAATGAAAGGAAGTCTAGAGGCATGGTAAAACTTACGAATGGCTCGAGGGAGCATGCAACTCCAGATGTGCATGATCCAGGCCTTCTCTGCTTGTCTAGTGGTCACACGTGCACATGCACACATGTTGATACATGTCTTACAACACGTCTGCAGATCCCACAGAATAGAGGTTAATCTACAGGTATCCATAAGCAGACTTACACCAGCTATTCATGGGCTGGTGAAAAGCCTGCCACGGAAGGCAAAATATGCGCCCTAAAGACATCTCTGACAGTTGACCTCTTGAGCCAATAAAGTGTAGAGCTAAGAGAGATATTAGTCTTGCTTCTTCCATCTCCCTTTGGCTTAGTTCACCTTCCCAGTCAAGTGTATTGTTGCTATCTATTCCTGTTACGAAATGAAAGCCTGTAGCACTAAGACATGGCCATTAGATGGGTTTGGGCAAAACACGAGGCCTGACCGAGACAAATCTTTGACATAGGCTTTGCACTCCTCCTATCACACAATCTCCTTCCAGGTCCTCTTCTCCAGAGGGCAAGGGGCAGACTGCCAGCACTGATATTGATGAGCAGAGCTGGTGACCTGTGGCACTTTCATTCCCAGTGCTTCTTTTGCATTAGCTGAGTGGAGAGGAATGTGGAGGAGAAAAACAATGTCAGAAGTGTCTCAGCCCAGAAAGTGCTAGCAAATGGCTGCTTATAAATATTCACTGCTTTTTGTTTCAGTTTTGTAGTAGAGAATGTTTGAATAACTCCTCCAACTAGGCAAATAACTGGGGAAAGTTCAGTTGCCTTCAAAGGCAGGGAAATGTCTCCTGATAAAGAGGAAGTTCAAATAGAGGGACATAAATATGTTCCTCTAATGAGGGCTAAAATGATTTCATGAATTTTTTAACATTTCCATAAATTTAAATCATGTTGCAATTAGATTTTTTATTTTTATTTTTTAAAATGAAACCTTCTAGTATATTGAATTTAATCTCCTTGACTCGCAGCTGCCAATTTTCCTCTGAGGTTTACCCACACTAGGGAAATTTAACTGATGTCCCCCATGTTTGCTGGTGATTCTGGAGTTGTAATGAAGCTGGGGCTTGGAGGAGTGAGGATGGGAGTTCATCCACCCATGGCCAAGGATCTGGAAGCTGGACCCGAGTGGAGGGTGCAGCTCTAGAACCTGACTGCACCTGAATGGAGCTGGAGGAAGGACCACACTGGTCCTGGTGGACATGGCTCTGAATGAGAAGACACGAAGAATCATTGAATATCCTGAGCTGGAAGGGATCCACAAAGGTCATCGAGTCCAACTTGTGGCTCCACAGGAATATCCAAAAATCAAACCATATTTCTAAGAGCATTGTTTAAACTCTTCTTGAACTTTGGCATGGAGTGAAGGTGGAAATAGCATTGTGTGTGGGTAGAAGATGCTATGTGGCTGTGGTCATTGTTGAGACATGAGAGCACACAGAATAACAGGTAAAAAAACTCTTTAGAGTCCCATTCCTATGCTGGATAAATGAGGGAGAGACCCAGCTCCAGCAGACTCTTTGCAGCACATCCATTCCCAAACCTGATCATCTTCACATCTCTCCCCAGGACTCCTTTTATTTCTTCACATCTCTCTTGATCTGAGACACCCCAGTCTGGACACAATTTCCAGGTCCAGCCTCACTAGCACTGAACAAGAGGCATAATGCCTTCCTTCAGTCTCCCCCAACCTTTGCTCTTCATCATGCTGGGTCTCCTGAGGTTCCTGTGGCAAGGAAGGGGTGAAGGCAGCTTCCACCTCCACTCATTCTGTAGAGCAGAGCACTGAAAGATTAATCACTATTTATTCACTATTTATTTACTTACACTTTTCTAAAGCGCAGCACTGAGTAAAGCTGATCCTAAGTGCAGAAAAGGCTGATTGTGCCCAGGGGGGTATGATTCAATAAATTATTTCACTTTTCTTCCTGTCCCCTTCCCATTACGCACTCAGTCAACTCCTGCTCCAATTAAAGCATGGTTAGTTCAGCTTAGCTTATTTAGGAATAAAGGATCTCAAACTATGTTGAAAGCCCTAGTTTAGAAGGAGTGTGCATCCACAGCATGAGGCAGCACAAATTGATTTACCCCTTTGAAATCAAATAAAATGAATTAATTCTGATTAATTTTCCCAAGTGCCTCTTTGCAGGCAAACTGCTGAGACCTGTTGTGATGCTTTCATGCTAATAAACTGGGAAGCATTTGAAGGAAGATGTGAACAATTATTCTTCCAGGAACACTTGCTTATGCACGTTTTATCCTACCTCAAGATTAACCTGCATCTCTCCATACCTATCCTGGTTGTGCACTTAGCTCTGTGTATCTATCCCTTGTTGCCTCTGGAACCATGCCCAAGAGAGATGTACTTTTTATTCCTTGAAATCCAAAAATAAAAGGTGGCCCATGAAAATCTAAGATGTTTGCACTTATCCTTTTCTTCTGGAAGGATTTAGAGGTAGATTAGAAATTCATCTGTTTTAAATGCTTTGTTGTTGTCATACTGACTTTCGCTCATAGGTTTCCTAGAGATGAATAGGATGATCATTATTCCACTTGAATTGTAATTTTCCTAAATGTTCATTTCATACTGCAGTTAACTAGATTCTAATTCCTTTTAAAAAATAATGTATATATATATATATATACATTTTCTTTTAAAGAAAGGACTGGACAGAAGTACATGTTCATTTTAAATTGCGCAGCATTTTAATACCCTGTAATAACACCTGACTAGCTCTCTAGATATAGCAGAGTGGCTGACACCTGACTTTTCTAGTAGAAAACAAACAAAAAATGCCCTTTTCCTTGACCAAAGATCTATCTGTAATCCCAATAAAGCAGCAAAGCAAAACAGAGATGAGTGCTTTAATATTTTTCTCATTGCTGTGTGGGTCATTGAAAATTGCTGAAGGAGTGTAATACCACCAACTAAAAAGTGAAATCAGTTGCTGACAAAGCAAGTTATGCTGGAATAAGACAAATTACCACCGCCTTCAAAATGAGGGCAAGGCCATCTCTTTTTAGCTTCTTCTTCCTTGTTTCTCACAAAGTGGCTCATAAGCTAGTGGCTGATTAGCATGAGTGTTTCAGCACCAGAAGCCAGAGGAGATCTTAGTCTGAAATGGCATCTGGAGGAAGTGCTCAGTGGGAACAACCTTACATGCTCTCACTCTACTCTGTGGAGCAGCTGAGATGAATGCTTACAAATGATCTATGAGGATTTCATTGGTTATTTTCTTTTTCCCTGGCTGTAGCAATTGTGCTAGAGGGATCAAATCCTTCTTATCATCCTTCTGCCAACCTTTCTCTTCATGAGCTGTCCCAGATGGATCTTCAAGCAGGTCCCAGCATGCATTGATGGGAATGGTGGCTTTCATCCTTTCCAAGAGGTGTAACTGAATGTGGTCACCAAATTTAGGTGTGTCTGTGTGGTTCCCAGGTTGAAGTCTGAATGCACTGGCTGGAGATGGTAGTGCTGTTTGAAATCACTGCACAGGCACAACTGAATGTCTCTACAGGTGACCCTTCTGTGTGGACTTAATCTTTTCCCACTCATCAGGACCACAGTCTCAGCTGTTTTGTGTAAAAGAGTCTCTTGCTTGATGAACATCATCTGGCTAGATTTCCCCAGGGATAAAAGCTCAAGCCCAAAGGTATGTGAGCCAGGTAAATTTTCTCTGTGGGCAAACTTCAAAGCTGTAAAATACTAAAGAAAATTTGTTATGGAGGCTCTTCCCACATTGGAAGAGAGACATTGTTAACAGCAGCCTGTCATGGACAGAGCCATTTTCTGTGGCAGTTGTTCAGCTCAAGAATCATAATCTTAAGGACAAAAGTCACTGCCTTTTGTAACTCTGATTTTTTCCATGCTGGAAACAGAGAACCTGGTGAAAACCCTTCTCTTTGGTTGAGACAGAGGAGATGTCCTCAGTCTGGTGGATTTGACCAGGAGCTGCTGCTTTATAGAAGAGTTGAAAAAAGCCAATCAAAGCGTGATAGCAAGTGCTTGTAAGGGAACTTCTGGGTCCACCCTCTTGGTTGGAAGAGGCAACATACTATGTATACTTCAAAATGCCACAATCTGTGGTTGCTGATGACTTTGAAGACACAGGGTCCTGGAGGGGAAGAGTCTGGACAAGAAGACTGGACAATGCTCAAACTAGAGGAGGGGTGCCATGGACCTGTCTTTGGTGCTGGAGTTGAGTACCTCTGAAGAAATGCAAGAACAGTCAGAGCTGACGGTCGCTTGCGTTGATTTCTGGGGAATGAAAACCACCGGAGAAGCCAGCTGAAATCCTGCCATCCCATCTGGCAGAAGCAATGCAAAACCTGTGCTGATTTCCAGCAACAAACAAGATCAGGATCTGGTCCTTCAGCTGTTTAACTATTAGAAGTGTGAAGAATAGCATGTTCCACATGGCACTGACAAGACTGGGTCTCAGTCTTGTTCTCTGCTGCCCCTGAATTTCATTAAAAATTGCCGCAGTCATGGAGCTCATTGGAGTCATTGCCGCATGTGTGAGAGCATCTCTGTTCTCCACATATCAGTCTAGAATTCATTTCAAACTGGAATTGCTTCTTATCCTATATGTACCTGAAATATATTTAGCCCATTTCAATGTGTTTTTTTTTTTTTAATCATTCTTTTTCACTTTTTGCTGTCATCCGTCTTTTCATTCCCAGTATCCCAGCTTGCCTGAATAATTTTGAAGATGCTGCTATTTTCTTCCTCTCTCCCATTTGGGGGCTGAATATTGAGGGAAGAGTGTGTATTTCTGGTGAGACACACTTGGATGTTCAGGACTTGGCCGACAAAGACATGAAGTCTCTGCATCCCATTTTTTTTTTTCCCTTCATCCTCTCCGTCCACATCTTAGCTATTTTCTTCAAAATTCTCAAGTGCTTGCCTCCTGTTTGCAAGTACAACTTCTCTTGGTTGCCCCAAGTTATTTCTCTAGTTCCCCTGCTATTCTTCTCCAAGGGGTTGGATAATTCCACGGTTTGCCATTCCCATATGCAATTGGGATGTAATTCAAGTCTATGTCTTCTATTGATCCCAGTATTACTCCTCTCCACTGACTCTGCTGTGGGAAGCAAGTTGCTGAGATCCAACCAGTTCCCTACTGCCTTTATTTTGTGGCCCCATAAGATTCAGGAGCATAAAATACACAACAAAGAGTCACTTGCACCAATTTTGCTTTGTGCACAAGAGACCTGGCATCTCCCTGCTTCCTTCAGAATCACAACTGATTTTCACCTATACTTGAAGTAATCATCCAAGTCAAATCTAAGTAATGCTCTTTGCTAAATGGGGCTTGACCTGCTTCTCTGTCACATCATTTCTGAAAGGAAGACATCCTTCCTGCTGCAGCAGAGACTTTGGCATAGGCTTGGAGGAAATCTTTGTTGGTGGAGGCTTGGAGCAAGCCAACAGGGTGACACGTTCAGCCATTGGACCTGATTGCCTTTGATTAGGATGAACAATAACAGTGCAGGCATGTCATTTCTGTAGGAAATCATGCTTCTCTCTGAGACCAGGATCAGTCATTAGAAGATGTCAATAACGTGGAGACCAAAGAGCTGGTGGGAGGAAGGTCAAGGTGTCAGGGTTGCATTTAATTATTATTATGCTCATTTATCTTTCCTTCCTTCTGTCCCACATTCTGTCTCCTTGTCTATCCGTGCTCACTGATCACTTCTGAAATACTCAGTCCCATGTTTCCATGTCACTTCCTTTGCACTGGGAAGCTGACAAATCCATCTAAACTCCCCATCTTCCCTTGGCTGCTCATCCCTTCTTTCTCCTCCCAGCCAAAATGAGTCTCTGGGAAACCACTGAGATTTACAGCAGATGGAGATTGTGTTGGTCTTTGATGCATTCATGAAAATAACTAAAATCAGAGCAGACTAAGGTGTGTGAGTATAGTCACCATGGGTGGAGGGGTGGTGCAAATGGATCAGTATTCGGGATGTGTTGCATATTGCAGAGAACATGGGACTAGTTTAAGCAAACTCGGGACACTGGATATTGGAAAGGTAGTTGGCATTTTTATAAACCCAGCCTCATGTGCAAAGGTCCCATGACTTTGTAGCTATAAAAGCGAGTACAATTTGGGCCCTTTTTATTGATGCCATTGATGACTGTAGGCAAGTGACTGCCCCATCTTGCCCCTTCCAGCCAGTAGGCTGCAACCAGTCAGTGCTGAGGAGGTTAATGTGATCTATTCCTAGGTTTCTTTGAGGATTTGGGTTGCTGATAATGAAGAATAACATAATTTCACTAACTAAATGGGCATCTTCCATGAACCAGGCTGCTGAATATGAAGTCTGGCTCCTGGAAGGAACTCTGAATCATTCCTCTTCCCGCTCTGCTTTTCCTTTTTGGATGGCAGTAAAGACTCCTGCCGCCACACTGAAGCTTCATTAACCTTTATTAATTTTCCCAGGGTTCCAGGATAATATTTGTCACCATTTCATTTCTTGGCAGTTTGTACGTCTTGAAAAGGTGTCTGACTGTTTTTACTTCCTTGGGGGAAAAGACCCTCTGTTTGGTACCTGCTGTTTGGAAACAAACTGGTTGCCAGATAACAGATTACTTGGACTCAGCTCTGCTCTCCTATATTCTACGTGACTCCATTGGAGTCAGCTGAGCTGTTCTGATTTACAGCAGGCAGTACTGGTGGGTGGGATTCGGTTGCTACTGCTCGATTGGTTGTCTGCTTACTAGGGAGGGCACGTATCTGTGTAAATCAAGGTTGTCACATGCCCAAAATGAAGGAGAACCTGAGTCAAATTTTAGTTTCCTCTGTAGCTAGGAATCCCACAAAGGATGTAAATGCAAAACTGGCAGCACTGTGGGTTTGGAAAGCAGAGGGGTGCTTGCTATTCATCAGGAATGAAATGTCTTTACAGTGAATATGTTAGTTACCTTCTGATTTCAATAGCATGGTCTTTGGTCAGAGACCTTCACCGATATCAGCACACTGTAATTAGAAGGATTGCTCTTTCACATAGGTTACAAAGGTGCCCAGTGTTAGCTCTGTTGGTCTATGAGCCACTTTGCTGATACCAGACCTTTGGCTCTCCTTGTTGCTTGTGGTAGGGTAGAGTCTGGGAAAGAGACATCCTTTTGAGCCATCCCTTTCCTTTTCACCCACCCTCACCTGCGTGCTCCATGCAGCATTTTCTTGATACTCTACTGCGTGTTGCTAAGTAGATATCACTTGCAAGGCAGAGTATTCCACCAAAATAAACTGCTAATCTTCACCATAGATCTCAAAACACTGTCAGGGTTGATGGGATTCATTGTCAGCACACCTGGAAAGATTAAACAACTGCGGTGAAGAGTACAGACACCCTAGCAGTTCATTGCAATTAATTAAAGATCAGGCATAAAGAATCATATTCTGCATGGTCCCATGTATTGGTATAAAACATGGGGTTGAACAGCCAGCCATGCCAAAGTCTTGTAGGCTGGCTTGGTGCAATAGCCCTGGGGGCTGCTGGTGGCCAAGGGTGCCGGGGTTGGAAAGCAGGTGGTCGTGTCAGCTGAACATTGGAGGTCACTGTTGTTTATACGTGTAACCTTTGTAGTGAAAGATCTTGCAGAGTGAACCAAGGTGTATTTACATGACCCATTACCTTGCCATAGCCAATGGACGCTATAATTCCAGAAGCCAATCGCTGAGGTCCACAGATAACAGAAAGCGAGAGGACACTGATGAACTGCAGCACTACGGGTACCCTGCACCTCAAATAGGTAAGCTCTGACCTACCACAACAGCCTCTGGACCAGCTGCCCTGTCTCTACACATCCCAGCTGAGCTGGGCTGCCTGCAATGACTTGCTTTGCTGTTTCAGTGACACACTTAACCAACCCTTTTCCTCCCAAGATGGTGTGGGCTTACCCTGCAAGTCACACACTGAGCACTCACCGTCCAGTTTGTTCCCATCCCATTGCTCTGATGGGTTTTGTGTTGTTGCCGTTAACCAAAGAAGGCAAAAAGGGTTAGACAAAAGCTCTAACCAGACCATGCTTCTCACAGACTGCTTCTCATCACCTTGCCTACTTCTAAGTCACTGCTTTGTCTGAACTATCTAAACGGCCATGGTTCATTAAGCCAAAGCTGACCTTACTGCAATACAGCCTCTTTGCTGATGTCCATGTCATGCCTTCCCATTCACTGTAGGAGGAGGTGTGCAGGGCTTGATGGGGAGAAAGCAGTACTGCTTTCCTCTGTCATCGAGTCATTAGTGTAGTGCAAGGACTTGTATCTGTTAATTTATGTAGGAGGACCTTCTGACCTTCTGCAATCAAATAGGAATAAGATATAATGTTAGAGTGTGTAATCTTGGAAGGGGAGAATGAACAGGACCTGGGAATAGGCTGGGTCCAATATGGAGAGGTTTCATACTGTCCCTTCATGGGTGCCTTTCATGGCAGAAGCTCAATGCATCATGACTCTTGGGCAATGCAAGGTGTCTGACCCTGGCTGCAGGTCAAAAATCATTGCCCAGTGGCTTTGCAAACAGTTTGTACTCTAGAAAGGTTTCAGAGGGATGATTTGAGGAGCAAGAGCTGTGATCATAAGTGAGAAGGGGTCATATTCTGGTGTGTATCAGATACGCTCTAATCCAACTCAGTGTGCAGCAGCAAGCAGTGCCAGAAAGCAGCATTGTGGTGCATAGGCTCTGAAGGTGACCTGGCAACAGTTGAAGTTATGAAGATGGCCTGAATCTCATTGCTACCCTGCACTGAATCTGGTCCGTCTGCCTGCAGCAGCACTCGCTGCTGTCAAAAAGCTGTAGAGAAAGGTGAGTGTTGATACTGCTGCTGCCTGGTGAATTGTACAAATGAGAGTGAAGAGAAGGCACTCCCAGGTGGGTCTTGTGATGTCCCCTATTGCTCCTGCTCTGCCTGACCTGAGGTGCTTTCCCCGTTCTTTGTTCTAGCCTGTAGCCCAGCCCATCAGGTTTATAGTGTGACATATAGTGTGACATATTCAGTGACATCTCTATTTACCTCCCAGACATGGCCACTGATATAGCAAAGTTGACTTTGGCTGTGGTGTCTTCTTGAGTGTAGCATGGGCTGGAATATCATAGAACCATAGAATGGCTTGAGTTGGAAGGGATACCTTGAAGATTATCTGGCCGCAAGCCCCCTGCCGTGGGTCAGGGTTGCCACTCACCAGATCAGGTTGCCCCAAGGTCCATCCAGACTGGCCTTGAATGCCTCCAGGGATGGAGCATCCTCAGCTTCTCTGGGCGATCTGTGCCAGTGCCTCACCATCCTTTGAATAAAGAATTTCCTCCTAACATCTAATCTAAATCTCCTCTCTTAGTTTAAAACCTTTCCCCCTTGTCCTGTCTCTATCTGCCCATGTAGAAAGTCAGTTTCTATCCTGATTATAAGCTCCCTTTAAGTACTGCAAGGCTGCAATGAAGTCTTCATGGAGCCTATTCTCCAGGTTGAACAAGCTCATCACCCTCAGCCTGGCTCCATAGAAGAGGTGCTCCAGCCCTCTGATCATCTTCATAATGCTACTCTGGATTGCTCCAACTGCTCCATGTCTTTTTTGTGCTGAGGGCCCCAGGCCTGGAAGCTGCAGGCTGTCCTGCAAATAGTTCACTCCACTGCTGCTTTCCCAGGAGCATCAGCTGTAGGCAGGTTGTTTGAGGTGATCAAGATGGAGGAGATGAAAAGACCCGACAGAGACTACAGCCCAGATTCGGATTAGAGTCTGAAGCTGGGGATACTAATACAAAGCAGAAGTCTTCCTTAGCAGTTAACACAGTTTCAAGGGGATAAGCAGTTTCACTTCTATGTGAGACCTGGAAAAACATGAAATATGAAATATAGTTGATGTCAGCTGCGTGGACAAAGGATGAGGGGGTAGCTCTGCCCAGCAGAAGACCTGCCAGCCGTTTTCAGCCCTGATATCTAGATCCTATGGACTGTGGTACAGTTGTGCCCCCAGCTGCAGCTGGCTGCCCACATGCCCCTCCCATCCATAGCACAAGACTGACATCCCAGCAGGTCCCTGGCATGAGTCCTCCCAGATCATCCCACACACTACTTCCAGGAGATTTTTGCCAATGGCAGGATGTGAATGAAGCAGAGGCAGCACGTGGCGAGATGTCAAATGGATGGGATGTGCCAAAAATAAAGAGATGCTGGCGGAGGGATGGCAGCAATGTGTCGCTCAATTAATGCTGAGGGAGAAAGTGTCATGGAGATGCTGCAGGCACTGATGGAGACCCTGCAGCCAGCTGAGTTCTCTGTAATGCTAGATCAGTTACTCACAGGGTTGGCCAGGTGCTGGAAAGGATCCTGGATTTCAGTGCTACAGCTCCATGGAACAATGCCCAGAGTCTCTTTTTCTGTGACACCTGCTGGGCCCTCTCCAGCTACAAGAGAGGTGCTGCAGGAATGTAGGAATGCTTCTTATCCATGGAATACAAGTCTTATCTGGAGCACAGGTCTTATGAGGAGCGTCTGAGGGAACTGGGATTGTTCAGTCTGCAGAGGAGTAGGCTCAGGGGAGACCTTATTGTTTACTGCCTGAAAGGAGGGTTGTAGCAAGGTGGGAGTCAGCTTTTTTTCCCAGGTAACTGTGTTAGAACGAGAGAGAAGCCTTAAGTTGCACCAGGGGAGGCTTAGATTGGATATTAGGAAAAAATTCTTTTCAGAAAGAGTGGTCAAGCATTGGAATAGGCTGCCCAGGGAAGTGGTGGAGTCCTCATCCCTGGAGGTATTCAAAGTGTGTCACTTAGGGACATGATTTAATGGGCATGGTGGTAATGGGTCAGAACTAGATAATCTTAGTGATCTTTTCCAACCTTAATGATACTAGGATTCTACAATATTTTTGGTGATGATTGATATTTCTGCTTCTCTTGGAGAATGAGAGTGCTTGCCCAAATACTAATAGGTTCTGAGAGCCTCTCATGACTGGGTCTGTAAGGACTGACTTGACTGGACCTAGTGTCCCAGTAGGTTTATATAAATCCACAGCAAACCTGAAGCTCTTGCAAAGTAAGTTATATTATTGATTTTAAAATACAGGGATCCGTGCAATCTGAGAGGTGATAACTGAGGAGCTTTGCCTCTATAAAGTTGTTTGTGTTGTAGAAGTGAAAAGGACAAAAAATACAAGGGCAAAAAAGGAGAATAGGTGGAATTTGGGTTAAAGATGCCATTAATTCATCTAGTGACAGAGTAACTATTGTCTGGGTGTGGAGCTTGCAAAAGTGCAGCCAGGCCTGAGTGGGGAGGTGTTGAGATGGCAAGCCATGAGTCATTTCTGGAGGAAGACAGTACATCTCTTCATGCTTCCTCTGTCTCTCAGACAGACTCTGAGCACAGACTCTGAGCAATGCAAAGGCATGGTATCCATGTAGCATCCAGACAGGCTAGGTAGCAGGAATTGTTGAGCTGAAGAGGGATCTTGTGGATTTGAGCCACTCTGGTTGGCAAATGCTGAAATAATGGTACTAAAAGGTAAAATGTTGGTGATGAATTCAGACTGTCGCAGGACTGTTTGGCAGAGACAGTTGGGCTCCTTATTGTAAAGGCAGCTAAATTACCATGGAAATACACATCTCTTTATACCAGGAGTTCTAATACTTGAGAAACAGGATATGGGAGCATTGCTTTCTTGAAGCCCCAAGGCCTGAAAACACACACACGCTCCTACAGATCTCAAGGGAAGACCAGTAGTGCACAGCATTTCCCTAACTGGAACCAGTTGGATAGGGGAGTGGAATAAAATGCAAAATCAAAATGAAACAGTATTGAGCAACTTTGGCTTAATGAACGCAATTATATCCAGTGCCCCTCCTCTGCACAGGCAGCAAGGAAGGCAGGTGGTATACAAACTACAAGGGAAATGCAAAGTTCCTTTTTACTTGTCCGTGATCTTGTTGATAGAACGCCATGCTATGAAAGAAAGAGCTCACAGTAATCATTATAACCACACAGATGAAGTGGAGGTTGCCTCATTTTTACCTGCACCACTTTCTGAGTTCAGTGAGCAGATTCAATGTGCAAAAATGTAGTTGCATACAGAAAACTCCTCTTAAGACACTGGTAAATGAGTATACCACCTTGAGGAAGACATGCACAGATTTAGGTCAGTCAAGCTGGGACAGTTTAGTGGTCTGCAACCCCTATTGTTCCCGTCACAGTTCCTACAATGATATTAACTTCACTGATATGTTTTATAACCCTCACTGCCCTGTAAGCAAGACAAAATCTCAAAGAGTGAAATCCCATTACCAGTGTGTCTTTCATGCTTTGTCTTGAAGCTGGTCAGTCTAATACATTACCTGCTGTCCAGCTTTCCTTAGAAATGGGATGGTGGTGCAGGACGCATCACTGTGTGTCCAAGTGCTGGGTGCAGCTCAGGCTGTGCCATGAAGCACAACCTTTGTAGAGTCATACTTACTGCTGCACCAAGCAGCATGGTCCTTTGTATTTCATCCATAGTCTGCCAGATGCATCTGGATATGAAGTGACATGGTGTGGTCTTAGGATCTGAAGAACATGTTACTTGAAGAATATGCTTCTCTATTATGCTTCCTCAAATATGTGCTTTTGGTGTTTATTTGTGCCACATGCCTGTGTGCTATGCATATAAAAGTTTATTTTCCAGGCTTGTCATGTGAAATTATTAGTAACCCAATAAAAATTTTAAAAACAAACATTGCAGAGCTTAATTAACAAAACAGAGCAGGCTTTGGTTTTCGTCTGAGGGAGAAAGGTATTTTCTTGGAGATAGGTTAGTGCCCACAAAAATAAATGAAAAACTTGTCCCTCACATTTCTTGTGACTTTTCTGGGTGACATTCCCTCTGATAGGACTGCGTGGGTCTGTTGACGTTAATGACAGAGGCAATATGCATCAGTTCCTTCCATTCCCATCTCCTGTTGAATGGGATGCTCATACTTGTCTTTCCAGTCAATACTTTTCCATCAGGGAAGCAGTTGATATAGGATGTCCAGGAACAGTCAGATGCTCGAAGTAGCTCTCCTCAGGTGAAGGAGGTGACAAGGGAAAGCTCTATGGGATTAGTTCAGCTGATGTCCTTTTCTGGCACTGTCACTACTATTTTATCTTTTCCACTGCTGCCAATCTGCATTAGTAGGGGCCATGAGAAGGTAGGAAAAGGAGCTGGATCCTTATGCCTGCCCTATTTATTCACTATCTACCCAACTGCTGTTACTTAATTAGTGCTATCACTGAGTGGGTGATAAACATCCCAGCTCGCATCACTCTGCAGTGGCTATCCTACCCTGTCATCAGTGATGGGTCCTGTCCTGCCCAATGGCCTGATACTTCCTCAGTGACATTCCCTTTTTGCGTGTGTGTGTCTTACAACAGTAAGAAATAACCCCCCCCCCAACAAAAAAAAATAAAGCTTTTGACCCGTGGTCAGAGTTCCTCACCAACTGCTTTGCCCCTTTGTTCTCACACCACACGGGTCACATTGCACAGTGACTGGTGAAGTGCAACTGCCCCAGAGATCCAGGGACCAATTATGCCACATCCTCACCTTCTTCTCCAACCCCAACAGGTGACCCTGCAGCAGAGGAGTGGTCCCCGTGGAGTGTGTGTTCGACTACCTGCGGGGAGGGCTGGCAGACCAGGACCAGGTTCTGTGTGTCGTCTTCCTACAGCACTCAGTGCAGCGGCCCTCTCCGGGAACAGAGACAGTGCAACAACTCTGCCATATGCCCAGGTGGGCTGAGCACTCCATGTATGATGAGCAGGAGGGAAAGGAGGGTTCATGGAGTACTGACAGCCCATGATAGGTCATTGGGAAACATTTTTTCTGCCTTCCTTCTCTTCTCATAGAGAGACCCTTGATAGACCAAACACTATTAGATGGGCACTTATGCCACATGGTGTGGACAACTTGATTCTATTTAAGAACAATGAACATGATGTATCTAGAAAGTCTGTGCCCTTGGGAGGTGTTTCCAAGTGTGGGGCAGATGGGAAAGACAAGCAGCAGATGACATTCTCTGTTGCTTAAATTCCAGTACTGGATACACCATTGCAAAATGAGCGTGAAAAACTTGGGCTGCTGGTATATTTGTGAATTGAACCCACCTTTCCCTCTACTTTTATAGTCCTTCCACAATTTTAATGAAATAGAACTGTCTGGGAGGGCCTGTTTATTATTTTGAAGAACTGTGCTATTAAGCCAGATCTTATTCACGACTCTTGAACATCAACATCATTGTTCACAATCAATCTTACAATGGCAAAACCACCAAGCTGGTTCTAATGTCCTTCCTTGAATTTCCTTCTCTATTTAACTCTTATCACAAAAAGCGTCTGATGACAATCACAAAAATTTGAACACTCCCTTCCTGAGACAGGTGGATCAGTCACTGTTAGCAGCCAATGAAGGACTGTTAAAGTGCCTTTTTTTGTGTTTTTTTTTTTTTTTTTTTCCTGAATCACTGATTTTGTGCTATCCTCTCTGGCTGAAGCTGGAAAGGATGAAGTCCCTTAAGAGTGATCAGTAAGTACTCGTAACATTTGGCCTCTGGAGATTACGGTGACTGACCTTCTATAAATAAACTGGCTGGATTAGATTAGATTATCTCGAAGAAGATTACATTAATATAGATTAGGAGGCTTTAGATGTCTAATTCTTGGAGTTACCAGTGATGGCCTGAGCAGTGCTGGAGCATTGCTGCACATCTCATTTCTTTCCTGTTCTAAGTTTCTCTGGCTTTGCTTCTGTGATGTCACTGCTGTATGACAGCAATTAGGAGATAGGCTATAGCATTTCTGAGAGCTTGAAAATGCTGTAGCCTTTGAAGATTCGATGAAAAAGAATGTTGAGTAAGGGAAATACTGGTGAGAAGTGACAAAATAATGGTGATGTTGCTTTCCAAAGGCTAGTGTTTTTTTGTTTTTTTTTAATTGTTAGCTTTTGTTATTGTTCTTTTCTAGCTAATTGCATCTTCTCCTCAAAAAAACCCCATCTTTTTCCTTGGCTCAAATATTCAAAAAATTGGGTCAATTAAAAGCGCATTTCAATTTATTTCAAGTAGGATGGAAAGTAAAAGACACGAGTTGTTGATACCAAATCATAAAAAATTACACCATGTTCTTCTTGCAGATTTCAAGCTGGCTTGTTCTTGGCCTTCCCACACTACCTTCTCTCATGCTGCTCATTTTGGGTGGGAAGATGCTGTGCTTTGTGGGCTCTCTCACTTCTCCACACCTCCACTGGAAATGAAACTTTCTTCTGCTCTTATTGCAGTGCATGGCACCTGGGATGAGTGGTCTCCATGGAGCCTCTGCTCTTCCACGTGTGGGAGAGGATATAGGGATCGGACCCGCACATGCAAGCCCCCACAGTTTGGTGGGAACCCTTGTGAGGGCCCAGAGAAGCAAACGAAGTTCTGCAACATTGCACTTTGCCCAGGTAAGGCAGTTAGAGATTGAGAGTCTTCCCTCCGGCAGGTCTCCTGATCCCCAAAGATGCCCACATGGGGGTCAGTGAACAGCTCTGTAGATGTCACTCCTTTCAGCATCGATCTATTCCAAAGTGGATTGTCTGTAAGAAAATGATACATTGGAGGAACAACCTAGAGGCACCTTTGAGGAGATCACAGAATTGTTAATGTTGGAAAAGACCACTGAGATCATCTAGTCCAGCCATCAACCTATCACTACCGTGCCCACTAAACCATGCCCCTCAGTGCCACATCTCTATGTTTCTTGAAAACCTCCAGGGGCGGTGATTCCACCACCTTCCCAGGCAACCTGTTCCATTGCATTACATCTTTTTACGAGAAGAAATTTTTCCTAATATCCAACCTAAGCCTCCCCTGAATATGAAACTCAGCACTGTCTTAGGTTCTGATCTACCCTGTGGTAACTTACTAAGGACACGTTATTTGGGATGAATCTGGACTGGCTCAGCTATCACTAACATTTCCAAGAACATTTTACTTTTATCATTTATTATTCCCAGTGGATGTCTGGAAACCATGTTGCCCAGCTGGGCTTGTTGTGCTGGGATGAGTAATTTTGGCTGTTAATTTCATATCTGCCTCATTTCACTGTGCAAGTTCTGTCTGTACTGGATCCTGCCTTGGTCAGTGAGATGGACTACGAGACTTCTGAGTGCATTCCCTGCCACATATTTTTCATAAGTTTTGAAACTTTTTCCCCAGATTTCACTTTCAAATGCATCTCCCTGATTTTGGCTTTGTAACAACAGAAAGAAATCTTCTCACTGCAAATCAAATTGTATTTCCGTGGCTTCCTTCCCCTGAACCACACAAGCCCGGAGTTTACCACAAAGCCCCCATTAATTTAACTCAGGTTGTCCTGGTGGACATGATCAGAACATAAGGGAACTCCCCAACACTCCTCCCTTCTCCCAGGGTAATGTCAACTGACATTTTTCAGGTTTAATGAGAATCATTATGAGAAATTATTGTGTCCCCGGAGGAGGAGAGGGATTGTGGGAGTGATGAGAACTTTGTGAAAACATTTGTGAGAAGCCTCCTGGCATTTTCTGCATAGTTTTCATCCCAAGTAACTATCCTTGGATTTCTGGCTGCAGTTCAAAAGACTGTACTCAGAATAAGAACATCGCAGACATCAAATTGACTCTGCCATAAAAAGACAAATTGAAGAAGTCAGACCTGGCATTGCTTGGGCAATAAAGCATATCCTGAATTAATGTTGAACCATAATTAATTTAAATACAAATAAATATGTGGATACACTGTAGCAAACGGAACAGTGGGGGAAGAGACAGGCAGCCCAACTGAAAGACTTCAGCTCTAATTAATGCCACAAAGGCAATCAGTGGCTTTGCTGTGCCAAATGAGTGCAGCGTTGGGGGACTCATTGAAGCACAACAATGGGCACTGCTCAGTGCTTGACACACCAGACAGTTGTATCGCTTATTACCGCCCCGCTCAGAGGATTTATTACTGCAAGTGATAAAAATGCTCGGCTGCAGGGACAACAGAGCTTTTGTTCCTCTGGAGCGCTAGATATCGCCGGCTGAGTCCCAAGTCCTTTGCAGAGGAAGAAATAAAGGGGAAGACAATGCCAGTGCCTGCAAAGGCTGCACAAACCAGACTCCAATGAACTTCTTTGATAGATTCGTTCTGTGATGCGGCGATGGCATGGAATGATTTGCTGGGTCTGTGATGGAGATCTCTCAGCATCTTGCCCAGGAGACATCCCTATGTCAGTGCACGTGGCTCGAGATGCAGAATGGCTGTCTCTACTCCTCCGTTTTTCAAATATCTTTACAATTTCAGTCCATTAATAAATAGCTCTCACCTCAAAGGAAATTCCCTCTTCCCTCTCTCCCAGTGAATAAGTAATTTGTAGATGCAGCTCTTTTTCATTTTCCCATCTCCAAATGCACACAGTTAGAATCAAAGAATAACCCAAGTTGGAAGGGACTCATAAAGATCATCAAGTCCAACTCTTTAAGTTGTGATAGAATTCCAATCACCACCCTCATGGCAGCAGATAGGCCTGTGGTAAATCCAACTTCCTTCTGCTAAATGTGACTCTTCCCTTGGGAAATGTAATCTAACCTTTCCAATACCAGTGAACACTGGCGAGGAGCAGGCACTGCCATTGATGAGAACTTCAGCCAGAGAAAAGCAACTAATTTTTACTGGGTAGGACACATTCTTTGGGGGTTTTGATCACTTCCAGAGAGGAATCATCTGTCAGTCACCAGCTCTTGTATTTCCTTTCCTTGGGACTGATCAAGATTGATGTGATACTTTGAATTTATGCACAATGAAAGCAGCAAGCTTGGATTGCTAAGAAGATGCATTTTTTTTTTTTTTTTGTAAGCACCTTTGTTTCTGCCTGGTTTTTCAGATATTCTGAGCTTACACGATGTCTTGAGTTAACAGGTGTTCATTTGGATATTTTGACATTTTCTTACACACTTGAAAACAAAAAAAACCACTTAAACGCAATGGGGATTATTTGGGGCCATCCAGGGTCTTGCAGAATACACAGAGAACCAGGCTGCATGTATTTTACTGAGTCAAAGAAACCAAAGTCAAAGAGAAAGAGCTGCAATCTACAGCAATGCAATTTAGGCCAGAATTCAGACTTTTCCATGATTCAGGTTTTTTTTTCTGAGTGAGAGCTGGCAGTTAATGAGAGCTAAACAGAGCGTGATGACCGCTGCTAATGAGAAAAAGCGCTCCAGGAATAGCAGACTGGGTGATAGATCTGATGATCAGGGACCAATTAGGGTGTGACTGCCACACTTGGGAATGCCTCACGCTGTACCATGCTAATAGGATGTGTTCATGTTTCCTTCCAAACCTGTCCCTATCACAACCTCTCTTTTCCCTCTCTTTCCTATTTAATCACCAGAGATGTTGCTATGTGGAGACAGATCAAGCCTGGCAGTGTTAATTCAGCTGTGACCGAAGTGCACTGACCACACGTGTGCACTCCGCTTGTGGTCTCTTGTTGGAGCACACCTTTGCACTGAGTATTTCCTGGCTGACGGTGTGAATTCCTTTGAATAACAAAGTGATTTCAGTTTGTGCTTTAAGGGCTTCCTCTGAAATACAGAGTGTTAGAGTGCTTGAGGAGCCAGACTCATGCATCGCTTTTCATTCTTGGTGAAGAATGAATTCCCTCAAAAATGGGATATTTCATGGTAATGTACAGAGTCCTTCAACATTTTCAGTGAAAACATGATCCATGTTCTCTATTTTGATGTTTTGCTATAACTGGCTATACTAAGAGCTTTGTATTGGAATACATAATGTCAATAATTTCAACATTCATGCTGGTATGTAGAGTGCAAATATAAAAATCAATGTTATGACGCTTGCATCCTGGCACGCCATAACATACCAATTGCAAGGTTGCAAGGGTCCTAAGGTTGCAAGGGTCCTAAGAAATTGCCATTGACATGTTTGCCTGAACATTTTCTTGAGGATCTTCTCCCTCTCACACACTCTGTAACTCCTCTGGTTTGCACTCCCCTTCCTCAGTCCCTTATAGGCACAGGTCAGAGACTCTTGCACATGCCTCCTTCCAGAGGGAGCGATTTTCACATTCCGCTTTGTTATCTCTCTTTGGGCCACTCAGTGGACGGCAACTGGAATGAGTGGTCGAGCTGGAGCTCCTGCTCCGCTTCCTGCTCCAACGGCACCCAGCAACGGACGAGGGAATGCAATGGACCTTCCTATGGGGGAGCTGAATGCCAGGGACATTGGGTAGAGACCCGGGACTGCTTCCTACGTCAATGCCCAGGTCAGTGGCTGATGGATTTTCTTCTCTTTTGTGTTATCCTTCTATCTGCAATCCCAGATGAGCTTGTATAAAATCCCTTCCTGTTTCCTTTGGGGAAGAGTTGCACTGTTTTCACAAGTTTTGCAATAGTAAGGAGGCTGTGGATCGTACCTATGGACCATGCAAGCCAAACTCCATAGCTGACAAATCCAGGAGACCCCAGAGAGATGAGTGATTACCCACCAGAAACATGTCTTTCTGACTAATTCGGTCAGCTGGTATGAAAAATATTCTTTCTTGAAAACAAGGCTTAGATGTCTAAATGTCTTCAAGATTAAACAGAACCAATTTGTGTTGCCATGCTTCCCCTGGCCCTTTTCCTGGCTCCTCTTGGTTGCTACATCCCTTTTAGCCCATAGGACTGAGAAGGAGTGGACCTCTCAGATAGTGAAAGCCCTCCTCCCCTTTCCAAGAGAACAAGTACACCCCCCCAAAAAAATCTGCAGCAGAAAGTATAGCAGTATTTAACTCTGTTATCATAGAATAACTCGAGTTGGAAAGGACCCATAAGGATTAATTATTCCAACTCCTGGCTCCTCACAGAACCATCCCAAACTCAGACCATAATTGTTGGACTTCCCTGTATGGACTCTAGTATGTTTTCTTACTTAGGTTGCTCACTTCTTTGTAACTTATGGAAATCCTCAAGGACACAAAGGGCCTCCTTCTTTTTAAGCATCCTTGTTACACTGATTTCAGGGTTACATATCAAAGCGTTGTGGGGGTATGGTTTACACTGTATATGGTGTTACCAAATAAAGTACCACAGATTGATGTTGGCTTTTTTCTTCAGTAATTTTCTTCCTCTGCTTGAAGAAAAAAAGAGAAATTTCCCACCCTCCCACAAGAAATTATTTGACCTGAGATAACCCGTTAACTCCTAATTAAAACCCAAATAGAAATCAGGAGAGTTCTCTGTTTCTGACACTGAGTTGTTGTTCTGTGTCTGTGATGCATAAGAGAACATTTTCCTACCTTGTAGGCTTGTTATGAGGGATAATTAACATTTTTATAGTGCTTTGATAAAGGCCATTGTTAATGCAAAAGAAGTAGCATTTCCACTGAATGTATAAAGATATTTGGAGAAGATACTAGGAAATGAGTCTCTTGGAAAAACTCTTTCTGAAGCATGTGAAACAGTAGTGCAATGGAAATGGCTGGAGCAGGGTTATTTGATGTTTCTATGTGGTTTATCACCTGAGGGCTCTGCTGGTCCCTTTACAACCACATTGCAGACCAGAGGTGTGACTTTGTGACGATCTGTTTTCACGCATATGTTTTGCATTCCAACCAAACCCAAGATACGGAATTTGGCAGTCTGATGTGGCCATCCAGCTCTGCTGACTCTAAGAGTGTTCAAGGACAGAGCCCCAAATCTGAGCCCAAGGAAAGAATCATGGAATCATGAAGTTTGGAAAAGATCACCAATATCATTCAGTCCCCACCATGCCCACTGAATCATGTCCCTGAGCGCCACATCTCTCTGTTTCTTGACCATCTGTTTCTGAAATTCAACTTTTCCTAATATTCAGCTTGAACCTCCCCTGACAGAGCTTAAGGCCATCATCTCTTGTTCTATCATTGTTATCTGGGTGAAGAGGCCATCCTCTACCTCACTACAACCTCTTTTCAGGGAGTTTTAGAGAGCAGTGAGATCTGCTCTGAACCTCCTCTTCTCCAGAATAAAAAACCTCTGTTCCTTCAGCTGCTCCTGATGAGACTTATGCTCCAGGAAAGAAATGGGGCTGGTGTTGTGGCGTGAAGATACTGAGGAGAAGCGGAAGAATGTTCTTCAGTTATCAAAGGACTATTGCAATGGGAAAGATAATGTACTGATTTCATGTGTTTTGGGAATCTGACAAGGATTTGAGGCAGGAGATCTCCCTTCACATTTACTTTACTCATTCTACGTTCCAGTGCCTTATGTAGGGAACTTGCCTCCTTCTATTGCAGATGATGTTTGGGATGTTACAGGCTGTTTCTCTTTTTTTTATCTCTAGTTGATGGGAAGTGGCAAGCCTGGGGAGTGTGGGGGAGCTGCACCACCACGTGTGGAGGTGGGACTCAGAGACGTGACCGCGTGTGCTACGGGCCCTTCTTTGGTGGAGAGACCTGCCAGGGTCCCAAAGAAGAGTACAGGCAGTGCAACGACAGGAAGTGTCCTGGTACGTACCCGAAACTCTTCACACTCTCCTTTTTTTCTGGGGAGGACAGGGATTTTGGAAAGGGGACCTGAATGTAACAGGGATTTGTGATCTAGTTTGACCCTGCTCGTAACATAGGCACATGATACATCAAGGGCTTTAATTGGATTTAATTTTCACTTAAGTCAGTGTAACTGTGATGATTTCAGTGAATACTTGTTAAATCCCACTAGTCTGGACTTCAGTATTTTCCTTTTCTTTTTCATTGCCGTAGAGTCATAAGAGGGAAAGAGATGCTGAGAGCAATAACTGATAGCAGAGTCTTGAGTCCATTAAATAGCTGAATATTGAGGACTGATGCAGAGTTTCCTACCTTCTAGCTAGTATCTGGGAGACCTGCATGCCACTGGAAATTAAAAAAAAAGACAAACAGATGTGTCCAGATTTGTCAGAGCCTTGTTCAGTCTCACCCTTCTCTAGTTACAGTAATGGGATCAGCATCCATTTAATAAAAATGGCACAAAAGCCTGAATGGAGGACAAGAAAATCATACAATCATATAGGCCGGAAAAACCGTTAACATCAAGTCCAACCATCAACCCATCATCACCATGCCCACTAAACCATGTCCCTTGGTGTCACATCTCCACCTTTCTTGAACACCTGCAGGGATGGTGAGTCCTATTGCTGTTATCTGGGAAAAGAGGCTGACTCCCACCTTACCACAACCTCCTTTCAGGAAGCAGAAGGAAATACAAGTTGGAAAGGTTCCGTGTCTCACATGCTGTATGTAGCCAGAAAACAGGCCAGCACACCCCTGTTATTTTCCTTCTTAGTCTCAGTTAAACTCCCTGCTGGTGAAATCGCTGGTGAGAAATCAATGGGCTATGTGATGTTGGCTGGCAGACTTCATCGATCGTAACGGGCTCTGGTTTATGACCAGGAGGGTAATTAATTGTTGGACCAGCTTGGTGAGCGACGGAAGAGATTCTCGTGGTGGCATCGTGGCTGTCCATGTGAAGAGTGGGTGTCTCGCTACATGACGAGCTACAGTTCAATACAGACACTTCTGGGGGCAGATTTGTGATGTTTTTGGGACAGCTGACCCCTCCGAGTCCCTTGCAAACGGCTGAAGACAGATAAAAGCTAAAAGCACTTCAGCAGGGAAGTTTTACCCAGTTTAGCCGGAAGATAACAGAGCATATTCACTCCTTGCAGCTACACTCTAATAAAAGACATCACCTCTCCTTACAAGCTGTGCCTCTCAATTAGCAGAGGCGTGTGAGAGTCTCTTCTAACTCAGCCACAAAAGCTCTCCTCCGCCACTGAAAGCCGTAGCACCGGCTTGTCTGGTGGTGTCTACAGAGTGATGAAGATTTAGTTCAGCTTCAGTGTTTGCCAGCTGGGGCCCTGGCAGAACAAGCCCAATCTTTTCTTCTGTGTCCGCAGGGGCTGATGCCTGCACAGCGCTCAAAAGGGAAAGGCATGTCTGAGGCACTGAGCCCTGCGAGGGTTCGAAACCAGAAGGGTCTTGCTGCAGTTGTTAATTCGCAGAGGGAAAAAAAAAAGGCTTTGGGCTAAAAATAAACCCACTCCATTCATTCTCGAGGAAGTATCAAGCGCTGGCGTGATTTGATTTGAACAGAAGAGCTAAGCCTAATTGGGTTAGTTATTAAAATATCCCCATGCAAATAGGTTACTCTGTTAAAAAAAATATATATACACATATATGTAGTTATGAAGCAACAATAAAAATAAATAAATAAAAGGAAGAAATGGTTCTCTCCTGGCCTGGGAATTGCTTCTGCACTCACGGGCAAGACAATGTCAGACTGTCAGTGCACTTCTAAAGAGCATCTCTGATCCACAGCATCCCTCAGTGGCCCCCAGGGAGACTGCAGGGGTGAGGAGACCAGGAAGCTTTGAGAACTCAGAGGAGAAAGGAGAGGTCAGATGTGAACAAACACCCCCTCTGCTCTTTGACAGGCAGTATTTGCTTTGTTGCGTTGCAGCTGAGATTTCTAGAAGTTTCCCACCCTATGCTCCAAACTCTCCTTTCAAACTGCATTTTGAAGTGGCCATATGTTGCCATGGTCAAAGCACTGGGCCACAAGGCAGGGGTGTTGCATTCAGCTCTAGAAGTAACCACATCTCAATCAGAAGCAGATGATTTCATCTCTCTGTCCTATAGCTCCTTGTCAACAACTTAGATATAAAGCTGTCGCTTTTCTGCCCATGTTCAGCCTTATCTAAGTCATGAGTTGTTGGCATTGGAACTATTTCTTTGTATGTGCAGAGCACAGCAGGGGTTTTGCTTGCCCTCTGGGATTTCATTATAATAGTGATTACTCAAAAGGGAATTTTAAAAGAGGAGAAAACATCTGTTTTCAAGCAGGGAGCGTAACGTGTTTATTGTCAGTGTCTACTGGTTGCACTAGGAAAGAATCTGCATTTGAAATACGGCTGGGGCTTGGAGACTTATGGTCTTGGAGCTTGACTCCAGGAGCTGTGATATGCAGGCAGCTTCTTGGATCCTCTGTGAGTCCTTCAAAGCAGTAGGACTTGCCATGCCTTCTAGTCTTGAGGTTAAGCCTTCTTCATAGGCAGTTTGGTACCTTGGGTAGTTCCGTTTCCAAGGTTTTACTGCTAACACAAACCCTAAGATGGTCTACATCATTGCATCCGTGGGACAGTCCCATCTAGAAGGATGCCTTCAGGATCATCACAAGCAGATCCCTTCAGAACAGCACGAAAACTCAGGACAGTTATCTTTTTTGTTATGCTAGATGTAAATTTTCCCTACAACTTTGCACATTCCCACTGGCACCACTGGACCTTGGCATGGGCAGTGTTTTCCTACATGGGAAGGAAGCTCAGCAGGCAGCTGCCCAGCTTCATGGCTGGTTGGCTTTGGCTTTGCAGCTGCCATTCCTGGCCAGCTGCAGGCATGGTCTCAGCTTTCTCTTTATTGTTAGTTTGGAATGCACAATAAATAAATGTATAATTGAAAACCATTAAATATAATTTTCCCCTTCCACACTCTTAGGAGTGATAGATAGCTTTAACACCCTTCTCATGGCTCCTTTCATTTTATGTGCTGCAAGTAATGAGTTTCTCAGCACAAACCCTTCCTTCTGTGATGGGTATTTTTTTCAGGCCCCAGAGACTCCGGGGCCAATATTTCTACCCTTCAGCAGAAGCATCCAAAAACTTTCTCCTTCCAAAGGGCTTTTTCTGTAACTTCTCTAAACATCCTTGGCACATTTTTGCAGTCCTCCCGGATTCTACAGCAGCATTTGGAAATGAGCTGCTGATGCAAATTGGTGCTCAGTTTTTTTTGTGTCCTCCAATAAGATGGCAGCAGACAGAAGACCTGGATGAAGGCCACCCAGAGGATATTCCCATCTGGCTTTTTTTCCCTCTGTTCGTTCCTTCCTTCGTTCTTACCCCATTCTTATTCAGAGCCTCATTTTAATCACTTCCAACCCCAAACATGTATGGTGATCCTGAAGGATGGAAAGAATTGAGTTTGGAGCCCTGAGGCTCACCACAAAAAAAATGGACATCCTCACTTGAAAAAAACTCTTTAGGAAGGTGTAACAATAACAGCTTTCTTCCAAGCATCATGTTTCCCAACCATCCTCCCCTGTTTCCTCTTTCCATGCCCTTTTCCACATCCCTCCTGAGAAGGAGGCTTTACCAATTGAGTTTTTCCTTCCTTGCAGAGCCCCATGAGATCTGTGATGAGGAAAGTCTTGCCTCTGTGGTTTGGAAAGAGACGCCTGCTGGGGATGCTGCAGCTGTTCGGTGTCCTCGCAATGCCACTGGTAAGGATGACTGCGTATCTTGGCTGAAGATTCTCAGATCACCTCTCATCCTTTGGCTTCTAGACAAGGACAGTCTGGTTGTGGGAGGAGAGGATGAGCAAATGGGCTTTCTGCCCTTGTCTGAAGGCTAAGTGAACTCTGTGTGGGTTTCTGTTGTTCCTACCTATTAAACAACAACCTCTTGGTCCATACAGGGCAGCCTGAGGTGGTCTCCCCTCCGGCTACTGCCTACTGCTGGGACAGCTTCATTATTAAGGGCTGCTATGGTATTTCCACCCTATTCTGCAGAAGCAGGCTGGGGTCTACTAGAGCCCACTGGACTTGGGTGTTATATTTCTCTCCAATGACCATAAAAAAGGAAAAAATCTGAATTTTATTGCCCAGTCCTGTTTTGATTATCACAGAACGTCTTGTGTTGGAAGGAACCTTAGAGATCATCTATTTCCAAATCCCTTGCCATGGGCAGGTTGCCACTCACTAGATCAGGTTGCCCAGTGATGCTTTCCTCTCCTCTTTAGAAACCACAACAAGCCTCTAAATATAATATTCAGGTACTCAAGTCGAGAGTCTGGCCATGGTGGTATGAAACAATAGTATGTGGGCATCCAGTTGTTGTATATTTGGCCACATATTCCGCAAGGAGTGGCAAACAATGCAGGGGAGAAGGCTCCAGACGTTCTGGTGGTGGAGATTGTTCCCAGCTGTATGTTTCTGACTCTGAGGCAGGAAAAAAAATAGGGCAGGAGTGTCTGTAACGATCATAAAGTTTTTAATCTTTATGAGTAAGTTTATTGGACGCAGAAAACCCTGAAGCTCTCTTTGACTCATGCATCCTGGAACAGTCAGTGTAATTCCAAATGCTAGCCTAGGAGAAGGGCTGTACCATAGGTCACTGAATCATTTAGCAGCAGCAGTGGAATTGTGGACCCAGCAAAGCCTGCTCCTCAGAGACTTTCCAAATGGCAGTGCAATTGCCTGGGCTATTCCTGTCCCCTTTCTCTTCACTGTTATGTGTGTTCCTCTGCATTGCAATGGCGTGTGATTACCACTGCAAGACTCACTGTACACTGAAGCTAAAGAAAAGCCTGGGGGAGGACTGCAGGCAGCTTTTCAGTTTTTCAACAGATGCAAAGATGGTGCTGTTGGATATTTATTCTTGTTGAGACTGTGTAGGCAGAAGTCAGTGCTTCAGTTGCAAATACCAGACCTTGCCACCTGGGGAGGCTCGTGGGACTTCCTTGAACCAAGAAGAAGCCTGCCTTGCAGGATAGATTAAACTTTCTTTTTCCTTAGAATCATAGAATATTCCGTGTTAGAAAGGACCCATAAGGATCGTTGAGTCCAACTCCGGGCTCCACACAGGGCTACCCGAAAGTCAGACCATATGACTGAGACTATATGACAGAGAGCCTTGACAAGCCATGTCCCAGTTATAAGATATTGCTTTAATTTGCATCTCCTTTTGCTGTCCTGTCTCTCAATAAGAATATGCAGGAGAAGGAAATAAAAATAACCTCAAGCACTTTCCAGATGCTCCTGCTGCCTTTGTGTCTGTAGCTGTGCCTGCATGGCTGCATTGACCTGTCCCAAGTGATTTCCATGAAACTGCATGGCGTTTCAAGTGTCCCCACTCCAGTCTTCTTTTCTTTCCTCTTCTAGGGCTAATCCTTCGAAGATGCACTTTAGATGAAGAAGGAATAGCTTATTGGGAACCTCCAACATACGTCAAATGTGTTTCTATTGATTACAGGAACATACAGATGATGGTAAGGCAGACTGACTTCAACTTTAAACACATTTGGGGTCTCTCCAAATGCTTGTTACACTGTCACAGTTACAAAGAAGAAGGAAAGCAGCATTTCCATGTGAAAGGAAGATGACAGCTCTGTTCTGCTTTTGTCTAATTGCTTTTGTCTTGTGATTGCTTGGGCAATCCATGGACAAGGAATGGTTCCTCACTGGCTGTTTTAATATCTAGTTTGTCAGAATCCAGATCTTACCAGGTCCTCCACTTAACAGAATCAC
Organism: Numida meleagris; assembly: GCF_002078875.1. Lineage (NCBI taxonomy): Eukaryota > Metazoa > Chordata > Aves > Galliformes > Numididae > Numida > Numida meleagris. The sequence goes on from NC_034410.1 coordinate 145,745,853, forward strand.
AGAGGCATTTGAGCTGGAAGGGACACTTAAGATCATCTAGTCCAACTCACCTGCGATGAACAAGGACATTGATATCCATTGTGATATCCACTGGATATCACATTATCCATGAGAATGACTGTAACTCTTTTAAATAAGACACTTAATTTTTGTTAAACTTAAAATTATTGCTGTGATGAATTCTCCTTTTTCTGCTGGTCTCCTGTGGCTTGCTTTACAATGGCATTGCCTTTATAAGAACTGTCCTTTTCAGGATGAGCTACAGTCTGAGCTAAAATAGTTCAAGTTTGCTATAAGAAAACAAGGTTTTAGGGCAAAAATCTACTAGCTGGCCTTGGGTCAGCAGCAGAATAGCATTTCTGTAGTAGAATAATCTTTTCTGAACCTACACACAACCTTTTCTTTATGGGCATACAGAAAAATTGACTTTTGCTCTTCTATCATTTTAAAAATATCACAGGCTGTCAGGTCAGCAAAGATTGTCAGATTCATCTGATCTGTGCTCTGAATTACAAGGAAGGTCATAAACCTTCCCCCAGCAATTCCTTCACTGAGCTCATTAACTTGACTTTCACTGTCACTGAAGTGTTTGTCATGTTTCTGTTCCTCAGACCAGGGAGCATCTTTCCAAAGCTCAGCGTGGGTTGATGGGAGATGGGCTGTCAGAAGTGCTCCAGAACCTTGTGGAAATCTCCCAGGATGGGACCAGCTACAGTGGAGACTTGCTGTCCACCATTGATGTACTCAGGAACATGACAGAGATCTTCCGTAGGGCTTATCACAGCCCAACTTCTGGAGATGTGCAGGTGAGCTGAGCTGCATGCTTAAGGCTCAAGGTTTGCTTACCTCTTTTCCGTCTGATTCCATACTGATGAAAAGTAGGATTATTTTCCACCCAAGTGAAGTGTCTTTGTTTGTTAACAAACCCTCCCTTTGAGATTGTTTCCCCCCTGCCTATAAAGTAAGATCTTGAAATTCGAAGTCACTCTGAACTATTTCAACCTGATAGCACTTATGCTGGAAGCTAACTGATATATTGGAACTACAGCCTAATGACTAGAAGTAAGACGACCCTGTGATATTGGGTAGCTGGATGTTGATGTGGGAGAATGTCATGATGGCTTCTCACCCTAGGATTTTACTTTCAGCAGTTGCATATAGAGTGGCTACAAAATATGCCCTTGGGATAGATCAACGCCACACAACTTGAAACATTAAACTGATCCAACAGTATCTGCAAAAGGTGGCAAAACTCGAGAAAAAAATCAATGGTCTTGAAATATCTTGTCTCCTTCCTTCTCATTGTGCGTTTCACGGTCAAACAATTGTGCTACAATGCTTAGCACGCACTTGATCCATCTCTGCTTCTCTTTCAAAGTCACTGAGAAAAAAACATGATAGTAAGTTTCCCTACACTGGAAAAAAAAATGGCAATAGTAGGAAATAGGATAGGAAGTGATTTCTGCAAGGAAAACCACCTTTTAACCAGGTTGTGACAGATGTCTGTCTAATCTGTTCTTCAGAACTGTTCTTCACTAATGAAGACAAGACATACTCCCAGTCCTATTCCTTAGCAAGTAAAATAGAGAAAAAACTTGGGAAAAAAAGTTTTACTGCTGTTAACATCTCTGGGGACAAAAGCCTGTCAAATGCTGTAGGAACCTTTGGGAACTAGAACTTGAGAAGTCTCTTGGATGATCCTCGTGTTCCTTGTGCACCATCATGCCCTTCCTAGAATAGGCCATGTTTGGCTAACTATCCCTTTTTTACTCTTGTCTCCTTTCTCCAGAACTTTGTCCAGATAATCAGCAACATTTTATCGGAGGAAAACCGGGACAAGTGGGAGGAAGCTCAGCTGGTATGAACCTTCAGCACCTTCTGTGAAACAAGTCAAGTCTTCTGCATAGGCTTAGGCCATGACAAGGGGTATTTCCAGTGGTCTACATGGCTCTTCTTGTCCATAATGCATTCTGTGTAACGTGAATCTGTTTCATGTTGCCACAGACCACGGAATATCTCTACCCATCACTGCTGTTTTCCTTGGATAACTCTTTATAATGAAAGAGACAAACAACTTGGATATGATCAGCTCCGATCAGCTTCAGAGTTGACCACCTCTGCAGGAGTTACTACAAATCCGCTGATGCATGCAACTGGTTGTTTGGGTGAGCTCAGTGCCAGCCTGAGTAGCTCTGTAAGCCACAAGATCTCAGCCCTAAGCCAGAGTCTCTGCATGAGTAAGGGCAAAAAACGTGGTGGTGAATACCAAATTTTGGATAGCTCTCAGAGATTAGGCTGGATTTGGAGTTGATAACACTCCTGGCTTGCTATAGTTTCCCTCATGCCAAGATAAAGCAGTGGGATTACATGGTTTTGAGTTCTTGGCTACAAAGATGCAGGACAAGCAGGATTTTCCTTGTTTAGGGCTGTGCTCTGCTCACCTGAGCTTCTGGTTCTGTTCAGCATGAGATGAGCAAACATTCAGTTATATTTTACTTTCTATCCTCTCAAATGCTGAGATTCTGCATAATAATTCTCTAGCTAAGCCCTTGCATGCTGGTTTGCTTTTCTGTCCATGTCATACTTACCCTTTGTATCTTCTGTCATAGTTGCACTCTTTAATTCAGTAAGACCTATTCCTTCTCCCTTTCCCATTCCCTTGGTGAGCCCTCAGGCTGCTCCATGTCTTCATCTCACTGCAGTCTTTGGGAATTAAAATGGAAAACAGTGAAATGGTGAAGAGTGAAATGGTTCTGCCTCAGACAAGCATCAGCTCAGTTGAACTGGACAGTGGTAATGCTCATTCCTTCCATGTCCATTCCTCATTATTATACCTTGGAACAAAAATACCAGCTCATTTTTGTCACAGCTTAAAAAATAACCTGGACAAGGAACAGCCTTTATGAGAGATCAGTCTTATGGAGAGTACCCATAGGTGTGGAGCAGAACATGGCAGCCCCTTTTTAACCATCTCTTGTTGCTGTAAAAGTCATCAGAGAGGCAATGCTAAAGAAACTGAAAATACTAAACAAACAAGGTGCACACTCATTGGTAGTTCAGAACATGAAGCAGGAATACTCAGGTGCTCTATTATTTCTTCAAGCTACAGGACCTGGACCAAGAGCTGAGGATCCTTGTGGACCTATCCTCCTCTTATTTCTCCTTGAGATCTGTTTTTTTTTCCTTGCATTTGGAAGGGGATGGCATAGTCTGGCCCCAGGCAAGATAAGGGACCAACTGCTCAATTTCAAGACCACAGGTGTGTGTACATATTTGAGAACAGTGCAGAGGAGTCTATTGAGTTGTCATGACAACAGGGAAATCCCGCTGATCTCCATAAAAACAGCTGCAGGTTTCACTCTCTGGCAATTTGTTCCCATCAGCTTTCCCTGTACAATCTGCTCTTTGTACCTATAGATACAGCCCAGCCTGCCCTCAGCATTACATCAACCTGTGCGAGGAGTGGAACCACGATGCTCTGAATTGCCATGAAGAAAATGTTTGCCTGGCATTTATTTTTGTGGAAATAGTGATGACAGCACAACACTGTGACTTTAGGAGAGAAACTGCCCTCAGAAATCTTCAGACACTGGATGGCAAAGACATTTCAGCAGTCTCTGTCCTTCTCGTTCAAAGCTTAGAGAGCAAACCCATGCCTCGTATTTCACAAGGTCAACCATTTCTTTTAAAATAAGAGCTTTGGCTTCTAATATCTTCATTAGAAATAAACCCAACATCATTACAGTCTCATGTTCCATTGCCTTGTGCCCCCCCACATAGAAGATGGGAGGAAAAGATATAAAATAAAATAAACCAGAAAGGCATTCAGATAGAGAAGGGCTATCATCTTTTTGGGGAGGTTACATTAGCTGTTTTATGATAGAAACCTGAAAGACAATGGCCAGCATAGCTTGGGGTTAATGTGACATTGTGATTTCAGTCTGTAACAGAGTATAAAAATATACTGTTAAAAATAGTCTCCTCAGTTTTTTCTCCTTATGTGCACACCTGCTGTACTGGCAGGACTTTTTGATCTGATCTTGATACAGTTTTAGTCTCACCAATATTCTTTTGGATAGATAGACAGAGAGATATGCATGGCCACCCTTTTGCTCCTTGCCCATACAGCCTTCCTTCTGCTACCATCCCATCCTTGTGTCCTCCTGTTCTGCTTGTCCTCAAAGACTGACAACCCCAGGGAAAAAAAATGATAGTGATGGAGAAGGAAATAAAGAGATGTGAGGAGTTGGACTGCTTTTCTTTGACCTCCCATCATGTTTGCTAAGCCCCTGCAGGCGACTGTGCTTGAGGAAAAGACAGGTAGTAAGCGGAGTTCATTTCAGGTGGGTTACCTTCTATGAAATCAGTCACTGCAAAACCAGTTTGACAGCCTTTTGCATGCACAGTAAAATACAGGCAAAGAAGAATTATTGCCAATATCTTAATTATATGGTAAATACCAGGGAAAGAAAGAGAAAAAGAGAGAAACTCCAACCCTGCCTGGGCAAGAATCAGCTTGGTTATTTGGAGAGTGAGGTCTTGCCATCAGCATGGAAAAGCATGAGAAGGGATGATGATGCTTTTTGGCATAGAATTATGTGATCTGGTACCTGCGATTTGACATTAGATCTTGGAGATCCTTGCTAAGCATGTGTTTGTTGGACCATTTTTTGCTCCAAAATTAGCCCTTTGGCTAATTGCCTGGGATATGGTCTCTTCTTCAGGTAGTTTCTGACTCAGGTCAACAAATGGCTGAAATGCCTGTGTCAAGAGATCTGGACCAGCAAACTGTGATCAAGGTACCAGGTGGGGTTACGACTGACTGTATTAAATATGCAAATGACCCCTGCATCACTCTTCTGCCTCTTCTGTTCATAGGCAGGTGAGAATTCAAGGCTGCAGGTCCTTCAGGTGTTTGGATTTAGCCAAAGTAGAATCACAGAGTCATTATGGTTGAAAAAAACCTCTAAGATCATCTAGTCCAACTGTATTTTAAGTAGTTTAAAAGGTTTTTAAGTAGTTTAAAGGTTTTTAAGTAGTTTAAAAGGTTTTTCTTCTGGGGTGGTCAAGCCATGTGTCGCTGAACACAGCATGATTCATCTCAGGAATAATGTTTAGGGGCTGGATTCCTGCCTTTAAGGATGCTCTCCCCTCCTTCCATGAGCATTTAAACCTGAATTTCTTTGAAGCGCACCATGGCACACTGATCTTTGATCCAGAAGAAGACTCAGACCAAAGAACAACGCTTGGAAATTCAACAGAGAGTAAGAGTGGAAGACAGGTTAGATCTCCACACTCACCAGCTGCTGCACACTCTTTTATAGTGTCTCATCAAACAGACATCCGAAGTTCCCTGAGATGCTCCAAGTGGAAGGGGAAGCAGTGAGCCCTTCCTTCACTTTTGTTCCCTGCTTATCCCTTGAGATCCCATTGTGCTTCTTCTGTGCTGTCCACATGTGAGAAACATTCTCCCAAACATCCCTCCTGGAAGCAAGACTGAAAACCAGACAGCTAGAAACCTGCTCTTATCTACAGTGTAGGCTGGAGTTTTCAGTTTGGTGTGTTAGCAAAATAACCATCCTATTGGAGGCAAGGTCTCGTGGACTCCCTCTCGGCAGGAAACGTATATATATATATACAAGTCAGAGGAAATCATGAGTGTGTTTCTCAGGCCAAGTGTTGCAGTACCTGAGGGCCAGGGAAACTTAAGGCTTGGAAAAAGCTCTCAGAATTTGACATAGGGCAGAGCTTCAGCACTGATCTCTTCTTCACTTTCTGACATGATGTCTCTGGGTGGGCAATTGCAATGCCAATGGCTTGTGTACTGCTAGGCTGGGCCACGTACTCCAGCCAAAGGACTTGGAAAGACCGTGTAGCTACATTTAGTCAGGGCTGCCAAGAGTCTGTCCTGACGTGTTGCTCTTCTTGCATTAACTGCAAGAGGAGGGCCATAGCAAGCATCAGCTGTAACTTATCTGCTCTGGATATGGTGGTTGATAGTAGAAAGAATCCTAAAGGAAAGGAGGTAGATTATTTTCTGCTCCAGAGATTCCCAGATATTTTGCTTTGCTTTGCTTTGAGACACTGCCCTCCAGCCTCAATTTTATGAATTACTATTTCTTGCCCCTTTGTTTTTCTAGGCTCCCTTAGCTGCATTTTTATTAGCTGTGCTACTAAGTATTGTCCTTCTCTCTGCAGATAGGGCCTAATGCCAAGGAGTTGTTCAGGCTTGTGGAGGATTTCATTGATGTCATCGGCTTTCGCATGAAAGATTTCCGGGATTCCTACCAAGTGACGGACAATCTGGGTGAGCTGATTCGCACTCTCCATGTTGGGTATAGACCCCAGGAATCTGTAATTGCAGTGCAGTATGCATAATCTTGGATGTGGGAAGGGAAAGAGGGAAGGCAGCAGGTGGTAGAACATTAAAAGGTCTGGGGACAGACATGGATGATCGTAACTGTGGGGTGGCTCTTCTCCAAATAAGCTAGGACTTGAGCCTGAAGAAAAGATGGGCACAAAATGGTTTGTGAGATATGTATAGAACCATGAACAGAGAACAGATGACAAACTGGAAAGAATTAAGCTAGTTCTTTTGTTTTTTAGCACAAGAGCTGCACAGCAGCCAATGAAGTGATCAGGCAGCAAACAAACAGCAGGCAGTATTTGATTTATGCTGTATGCACAATCACAGCATGGAACTTGTTGCCAGAGGATGCTGCGGAAGCCAAAAAGTACAGATTGGTTCATGATGGGATTAGGAAAATGCACAAAGGAGAGTTCCATTGGTGGCTATTAAAGTTCATTGTCTGGATGTAACCACAAGCTGAGGAAGTCCCGCTGACTGCTAGAAGCTGGAAGGACAAAACAAGAGAAGTCTTGCTTTGTTCTTTCTTACGCTTCTGTAAGCATCTGCTTCTGGCCACTCCTGGAGTAGAAAGATCTCTTCCAGGTTTAGTGCAAGCATGTCCTTTTCAAGGAACAGAATCATGAGACCTAACAATTCATGCCATCTTCCTTCACGTATAAACAATATCTGAATATAGCATAATTCCACTAGCTGCTGAGATCCGTCCTCATGGCTTTGCTCTCTGATTCCCCACTATTGACTCCAGTGGGTTTTTCAACTTGTGTGAATTTATTGAGGCTGGTCTTGCTTACTGATTTTATTTGCTTTTTCCCTCTAGTCCTCGGCATTCACAAACTGCCCGCTAACGCAGCAACTGACATTACCTTCCCCATGAAAGGCTGGAGAGGCATGGTGGACTGGGCCAAGAATTCAGAAGACAAGGTCACTGTCTCCAAGAGCATCCTGTCTTCGGGGCTGGCAGGTAGGCAGCACAGTCAGAGCTCTCTAGAAGAAAATGTCGTCTTCTCTATCTAACAGAGGTCCCTTCCATTTGGCTATCTTCAAATTCTCCTTCCAGCTGATCTGGATTGGCTCACAAAAGCTCACCATAGCATTGCTGAGTGCAAAGAAGGCTTTTAGATGTGATTAGACCAAGGGTCAAATCTGAACTCCTTGAGGAAGTTCAACATCATGTTTAAAAAACAGAAAGAGTCAGCACAGAAACTCAGGGCGTCACTATCTTGATGCTTGCTTCTTCTAAGGCTTTTGAACAAGCAATAAGTGAAAATATCCCTGTGTCTTCTGAGTTGCTCTGTTCTTCGTGTATGTGGGCACTGAGCTCAGTCTGCAGTCCTCTCGCTGCAAGGCATGTTGGGTATTGAAATGAGTCTCTGGTGCCCCTATGAATATTTTGGGTTTCTAATAGGGATAGACAGCAGCATTGGTCTCTGTTGGTGCCTTATAAGTATGGTTAACCAGCGTAAAAATGTAGCTGTGATAGAGTGAGAGCCATGGAGGAAAACAATGTTGTTGATGTCCTCTGAGACTGGATCCAGTCCTGGAAGAGCCATCCAAGGGTGAACAGCTGAGGCTTAGCACATCAGGCTGAGCAACTGTTGGATCTGGGTCTTCTAGCAAAGCCTTTACCTGGATGCCAGCCCCAGCAGAAAATGCAAACAAGATATTCCTGTGCTGGCAGTGAGCCTTAGCATCTGGCAGAATTGATCACTGGATTTTCAAAAACAGGACTAAATTAGGCTGATTGCAGGGAAATGGTGGGTTTTTCTTGTAGTCAGCCTGGCACGTAGCATTAGTGGTTAGAGAGATCAGGCTGCTGGTTACTGCACCGGGATGTGCTGTCCTTCACAGGTACTAAGGCAGGAGACAATGAGCTATGTTGGTCAAAGTTTGCACTTTGTCATATCAAGACCTCGTGTCATAGGTTTCCTTACTCAAGTTGGAAATAACACTGCCATAATTTCTACCTGGGATATCTGAGGCCAAGAAGAGCTAAGTGACAACCTCAAGAGTAAAGAGTGAGTTTCTGGCACAGCAAGGACCAAAGCCAACAAAACTCCTCCTGTTTTGTAGTGCCTTGAACATAGCGTTATCTTCCTAGAACTTCGAGCATGTTTACAGGGTTCTTTCAGCTTATTTGAGGAGAGTGGGGAACTTTCACCTTTATATACTGTTAATCACTTGTTGGACAAACTTCTGGCTCCAGACATAAGCAGAGTTGATCCTGCTCTGGTGATGACAGTTATCCTTGGAGGCATCACTTATGCCCCTGTTGGGCTGTTTTTGAGATATCATTGCAAAGAGATGCTGTAAGGCCCCTAAGCAGTAGCCACTGTGCAAACAGAAGGTAACGTTTATCCTGAAGAACCAACTTCCTCTCAGTTTTCACATTTCTGTGGTGTCCTCTTCCACCAGGGCTGTACTGCCCCGCCTAGTTCGAACCAAAAGAGAATCCTCCAGCTCTATTTTAATCAGGATCCTCTGCCTTTTTTGGAGGATCCTGAGGTAACCTCCTATGGTCTCATAGGAGCCCACATTGCTTCTGTAAATGTCCTACTGCATTCTCTTAGCAAAAAGGAGGAAAACTCTCTTTGAAGGAAGTAGGATACTTGTTTGCAGAGGAATTCATGACAAAGGCCAAAAGTCTGTGTTGACTTTCCAAGTGAAACAAATATTAGGCAATTGCTCTGCAACCTGTCAGTCTGTCCTGGTTTTCACCTGCTATCTCATTTGAGCCCAATATGACAAACATGCAGAGCTGTATCTTCCCTTCTGGGGAAGTGAGCATATTCTAAGATCAGCTTCAGTATGAGACATCGGAGAAGCCCCATGGCAAGATACATCCCCAAACTTCCTCATCTCCAACTAACTTATTTCTTCTCCACTCTGACAATTCAACCTCAGGGATGCCTCTACTGCCTGTGCTTTTTCCAGGGAAATTCTTGCTAATTTGCAGCTGTGCTGAGCGAGGCAGAGGAGGAGGTCAAGTGATGTGCTCAGAGGTCACACAGATGATTCAGGCTCATCTGCTGTCCTCCTGAGGCAGCACACGAGTTATGGGGTCAGGTCGGGCACAGTGGGACATCTCCCCTCCTTGCCTGCCCTTGTCGGCCCAAACACAGCTCTTCTCTCTGATGGCTTGATAGCTGTGGATGTGTCCAAATGCCTCTGGGTGGCTGTAAGAGACCTTCTCGCCCTGCAGTTTTGCCTGCTGTGGTGCTGTCAGAGGGATTAGTGGGATTTCTGAATGGCAGAGCACTCATCCAGAATTAGTCTTGCATAGGTTCAGGCACCCAGGATCACCCTAAAAGTGTTCAGTCCTCTCAAAGGGCTGACGGAGACCCAGTGTGGTAACATCAGGCCCTGCATCCTGCCATAGTGATGCTGGGAACGGATGTGCCCCAACAGAGGCCCAAATGAGAAGTCCAGTCCTGCCCTTGGATGTCACCTTGGGCACAGGACAAGGGAAAGAGGAAAAAGAACTGAATCCAGCCTCTTCCAGTCCTGCCCCTTCCCTTTGTGTTGTCTTGGTGGATTTTGGGGTGGAGATGAGTTAGCTGGGGACAGATGACATTCTGATTATCTCAATGCTGTTGTTTTCTTCCCCTCCCTCTGGTTTCCTGCAGAGATGGACGACTCTTCTGTCTTCGTGGTAGGGACTGTGCTGTACCGGAACGTGGGCAACATCCTCTCGCTCCAGAGGTAAGGTCACACCTGGAGTGCTTGATCTAGTTCTGCTCCCCTCCTCAGTACAAGAGAACCAGACATACTGGAGAGGGGTGACTATGGGTCACCAAGATGATGAAGGGCCTGATGCATCTCTCTCGTGAGGAGAGGCTGAGACAGCAGAGACTGCTCAGCCTGGGAAAGAAGGTGCAGAGGGATCTCATTCACGTCCATAAATACCTCCAGGGAGGATGCAATGAAGACAGGGACAGGCTCTTGTCAGTGGTGCCCAGTGCTGGGAAAAAAGGCAAAGGGCACAAACCTGAACACAAGGGGTTCCACCAGAACATAAGCAAGCAATTCTCAGCTGCGTAGGTGATGGAACACTGCCACAGATTGTCCAGAAAGGTTATGAAATTTCCTCCTTGGAGATCTTCAGAAGCCACCTGGACATGGTCCTGGGCATCCTGTGTAGGTGGCCCTGCTTGAGGAAGGGGATTGGACCGGATGGGGATGGATCTCCATCATTCTGATGTGGTTTTATGAGGAGGGGGCTGCCTGGGGAGGGCAGGCAGCTGGGGATTTCACCAAGGTTTCCTGCTGATCTCCGTGGCTGCAAAGCCCTAGGTTTCCAAAGGTGCAATTTAGTAGGCTTTGACTCAGTGATGCAGTGCGTTTTGTCCTCTGCCAACGTATAATCAGGTAGGACCATACTAATGTGTATCAGAAGTTACTTTTTAGAGGTTTCCTCCCCACCTGTGCACCCCTGGTTCAGGGGGAACCACTGTGCTGGTGCTGCTGAATCTCTACTCACCTCTTCTATTCATCCTCCAGCAATGAGTCCTCCTGCTTCACTCCTCATTATGAGGGACATGGGGGGCTTAAGCAATAAGGGGAAGGATGCCCAGCTGCCCTAGTCCTCCCAGGCTACCAGGGAGCCACTAACCATGATGAGCTCTTTGAGAGCATCACAGCAGAAGACAAGCTCGGGGAGAGGAGAGGAGTGGAGCGACATGCTTGGCTGCACATGTCTACCACATCCTGGCTGCTGCAAACTGCCTTGGGCACTGAAGCTTTTGTGTTCAGCCCTCCCTTTCAATTTCTTCTCTCCCTTTCTCTCTCACTATCTCGCTCTTTAAAAAAAATAATAATAAATGTTTTTTTTTTTTTTTTTGGAGGCTCGTATTGAGGCCGTAAATTAAGAATCCTAAGGCACCTTCTGAATCTGTTCTGCACTGATTAGCGTGAGCCCATTTACCATAAACACCAGGGCATCTCTCCTCACTGATAATCATTTAAATACCTACAGATTTAGCTCTGGCAATGGCAAAAGAGCTCCAAGTGAGTGCAGAGAGGAATTAGCAAGCCAGCCAACTGTATTCTGTAATATCTTCCATTACAGCACTGGGAATTAGATCAGAAGGGCAATAAACATCATTGGCTCAAATGATCCAGTGGTATTTCAGCGTTTTCTGGCCAAGCAGTGAATGAGCTCTGATAACCAGCAGCTGCAGCAGCCACAGCCTCTGAACAGCATTCCCATGGGAGATCTGATTTAAGACGTTCCTTAATTAAAGGACAGTCCCTCTTTAAATAATGCAGAGTCCTGAATCACCTGTGGCTATACAAGGAAAAAAAAAAAAAGGAGGTAACTGAAGCAGCAGCAGAGCAGTACCTCTGAATTCACCACCGTGCAAATGGACACAGGAAGAAAAAGGGGAATATCTATAAATAACCATGTAGCTGTGCGGCACTTGCCTAGAGAGTAAAAATATTTCCTGGACACACGTGAGGTGCCAGATCCTGGTTTTGACCACATTGCCTCAATGCAAGGAGGTTTTTTTTCCACTAAAAATATGTATATATTTGTATAATATAATGTAAATTGAACTTGGCAAACAGCACCAGCTGAGCTTTTCCTAATTGTCCCAATTTACCTCCCCCAAGCGGCAGTCCCTTATCTCAGCTGCACATTGCTCTGTCCCTCAGATCCAGAGAGCCCTGTGGCTCTTGACAGCTGTGACCATTGAGATGGGGACATACAAGACACACAATTTTTCAAGCTGGGGAAGTGAGCATCACTCAGTCCCAGCTGGGCTCTGCTGCAGAGGATGCATGCAGCAATCAGAATCAGCAACGTGATGGCCCTGTGTGGAAACGACCATGTTTACAGCTGTTTGCATGCCCTTTATAGCCGTGTAGGAACACTCCGAGCAAATCTGACCTCCTGCTCAAGCCTGAGCTCAGTGTGTTTGGTTTCCTTCACATGAAAGAAAGTGCCAGACATGCCTTTGAAAAGATATCTCTTGGCTAGTTTTCCAGCATCTGGATTCATTTTGGGTCTGCTTTGAACTATCAAAGAATGGTGAAGGAAGGGATTGTCCCTCTCTGCTGTGTGGCCTCACCTCAAGCACTGGGTGCAGGTTTGGGCACCACATATAAGAAGGACATAAAACTGTTAGAGAGCATCCAAAGGAGGGTTGTGAAGATGGCGAAGGGTCCAGAGAGAAAGATGTATGAGAAGTGGCTGAGATCCCTTGATTTGTTTAGCCCAGAGCAGAGGAGGCTGAGGGGAGGCCTCATGGCGGCCTACAGCTGCCTCATGAGGAAGTCATCACAGTGTTCATGCAAGCACTGAACATCTCTGAAACAAGAATTGACCCTTCCAGACCCAGCTATTAATGAAGCCATACATAAATTTTTACCTTTCAGAAGGTTTTTTTAGCTTATTTACATTTCAAAATGTAGAGCTGATATGTACTCTCATTGAATTCCCCCTTTACTCAACCTAGGTAGACTGATTTTTGTGCTTCATTTTCTTATTTCCCACTTTTATTTAAATTTTAACCATAATAATTCGTTGGGTTTTTTTTCAGTTTTGTTGTGTTTGTTTTTTTTTTTAACTGTCTAAAACAGTATTGCTTTTCTTTCTGCTCTTCCTACCATTGGACAGTAGTGATTTTCTGAGCATCCACTTACACATTCTTGGATGATTCCAAGTTTATCTTGCTTTGGATTTTGAGATCTTTTGTTTGCTTTTGTTAATTATCTTGTATTTTTTTTAACCCACTTGTGCTCAATCAAGTACAAATCTTTTCCAAGTAATCATTTTGTAAAGACCTAGATAGAAAAGTGAAAGTTTTTGCCAGTGCTAGATTTTGCCAATGCCAGGTTTTGCCAATCCCCGTAGATGTGATGAAATTTTGAATGGGGTGAAACTTCACTTGTCCATGGGTGTAGCAGGAGCTGGAAGCAGCCTGGTGCTGGGCTCTCACTCTTCTACTAATTCCTTCCAGGCATACTTTGAGGACAGCACTTTCAATGGTTGGTCTTGCAGACTTCATACATATTTAGACAGCCAATTCTTTCCCTGTTGCAGAAATACTAGGTTCTCCTATGTATTTAGATGGTTAGGATCCAGTGGAGAGAGCTCAAAGGGTAGAGGATGGACTCCTTCTCCAGCAAGCGTCTCCGAAGGCATTATGAAGTAATGGGACCAATTTCTTCTGCTCTGTATACACTAAAACTTGTAACACAGTAATTAATTCAATGGGACTCTCTGTTTTGCAAAGGGATGCAGTGGGGATTTGCCACCTTTTCGCAGTCCCTTTAATGCACCTCTTTTTGCCCTTCTTCCCAGGAACAGCACTGTTCTGAACTCCAGAGTCATCTCTGTGACTGTGAAGCCATTTCCCCGGTCTCTCCTCACCCCCTTGGAAATTGAATTCTCCCACCTGTACAACGTAAGTCTTTACTGGGAACCTTCACCATCCCACATCTGTGTATGTTTCTGCATAGGAGGAATATTATGAAGAAAGATACAGATTTACTGGGCTCCTGAGCTGTCTCTGCCACTGTAGAACCCTTTAATCTCCTTTTATCCAGGCTGCTGAGGCACTTCACTGCCATCCTGAGACTGGGCTGATGTTGGTGTCTTGCAGTTTCTCACTGCTGAGCCTTTCAAATTTTGCCTCCTTGCTCAAGCACTGCCAGTGCAGGAGTGTGATAGCACTGCTTGCACAAGGAACATGAGCATACTTGTCCCAAATTTACATAATTTCACTGGGGGGGCATGGTCATGGGCAAAAAAACTGCAATGAAAAATGAGCTCTGACAGTGATCTTTTTTGGTGAGGGGAAGATAGAGGGGAAAAGTTGTTTTGGTTGATGCTTGCAATGTTCTTTGCAGATATTGCTAGAGACATGAATATTAATGTTGTGATCAGTGCTGTAAAAGGCAGATGAAGATCCCCTCCAGGTTCCCCTGAACAACCCCAAGCAGATGTATGTGATGGACGTTAACATTGCCCTAAAGACTCCTCTTGTAGGTTTCAGATGTCTTCCTGAGGCTCAGGAACATGCATATTAGATCTGTCATGTCTTTACTTCGGACTTTTGTGGAAGAGTTTTCAAAAGTGCACTAAGATAGATAGCTGCAGAAGTAGTGCTAAACCTCTTTCAGTGGCTTTAAACACATATGTCCACTTCCTGGAGCACTGTGGCTCTTCTGAGAATTGTGTCCCACAAAAGGAAGTGATGTATTTGATCCACTTTCCAGAAGGGAGCAGCAAAAGGATTCTGTGTGAGAGAAAGTGTGCGCAGATGACACCAAGTTGGCAAGAAGTGTCGATCTTCCCGGGGATGGCCCTACAGAGGGATCTGGGCAGCCTGGATAGCTGGGCTGAGGCCAGTGGGATGAAGTTCAACAAGGCCAAGTGCCGGGTCCTGCACTTTGGCCACAACAATCCCAGGCAACTCTATGGCCTTGGGGCAGAGTGAATGGAAGACTGCGTAGAAGAAATGGACCTGAGGGTGTCAGTCGATGCTCGGCTGAACATGAGCCAGCAGTGTGCCCAGGTGCCCAAGAAGGCCAGTGGCATCGTGGCTTGTATCAGAAGTAGTGTTGCCAGCAGGAGCAGGGAAGTGATCATCCATCCCTCTGTACTTGGCCCTGGTGAGGCCGCTCCTTGAGTACTGTATTCAGTTTTGGGCCCCTCATTACAAGAAAGACATTGAGGCCCTGAAGTGCATCCAGGGAAGGGCAATGAAGCTGGTGAGGGGTCTGGAGCACAAGTCTTATGAGGAGTGGTTGAAGGAACTGGGATTATTTAGTCTGGTGAAGAGGAGGCTCAGGGGTGACCTTGTCACTTTCTACAACTACGTGAAGGGAGGTTATGGTGAGGTGGGGGTCGTCCTCTTCTCCTGTGTAACTAGTGATAAGAACAGAGGGAATGGCCTCAGGTTGCGTCAGGGGAGATTCAGGCTGGACGTTAGGAAGTACTTCTTCTTTGAGGGCATGGTCAGGCGCTGGAATGGGCTGCGCAGGGAGGTAATGGAGTCACTGTCCTTGGAGGTGTTCAAGAAACATTTAGATGTTGTACTGAGCGACATGGTTTAGTGGGAAATATTGGTAATAGGTGGACAGTTGGAGTGGGTGATCTTAGAGGTCTTTTCCAACCTTGGTGATTCTATGATTCTGTGAAGGAAGAAGAACATCAGTAGGTGGAGAAAGAAAAGATGTGGAGTCAAATCCTTGTATGTTTTGTTGATGAAAAACAAATTGAGGCCCATTTTATTTTTGCCGTTCAAACCAAGGGGGAAAGAAACTCTTCCAAGGACTCATATCTATAACTATCAAGATGGAGCTTCAAAGATACACCACATTTAGAGTATTGGAAGTTGTTCAATGGGTCCTGAATATTTATTTCTTATTCCCTCAAATACCCCATAGACAGCACGGCACTGATTTACTTCATTTTTATTTTGTCTTTTTTTCTGACAGGGAACCACCAACCAGACCTGCATCCTATGGGATGAAACTGATGGGTGAGTTCTTTGGGTTTCTATTTATTCTCATGGGCCCATGTGCTTTTGGCGTGAAATCAGCACAGTAGATCAGTGATGTGTCAGTCTGTTGCAGATGCTTGCACACTCTACTCAGTTTTTTCTTGTGTCAAACTTCATGGCTGGTGAAGCTCTTTGCCACGGTAGGAACCATTCCTTTCTTCATATAGATGCATCTCTTCTTACTGTGTTGTGTAGTGGTGCCAGTTGACCTGGGTCTTACATTTAAAGAACTGCAATCAGTTGTTGTCAGTGTAGCCCATGATGGGCCCTGTGTGCTGAAAGCACCATGTACCTGAACCAGGGAATCATCTCAGTTTGAGCAAAGATGTTCCTTCTTCTGTTCACAGGGAGGTTTGTATGTGTTTTCCTTTGACTTCAGCCTACATTTTGCAAGAGTGGCCCCTCATTTTGATTCTTCCAGTTCTGGACTTTACGGCATGAGGAGTAAGTGAAACCCAGGACCATGGGGTCATCAGCTGATGGCTCTAAATTGAGCAAGACTGTTATCTGTGTTTGGTTCTTTTCAATGCTCAGAACCAAATTGTGCACCATAAGGAGAATAATGCAAAATTAGAGCCCACTTTTGCAAATGTAGCCTGCCATGGTTGTGTTATTGTGATATAGTGATATGATTTCCATGATAATTCCTGCCATAGCTGACTCTGATCAGGATGCCTTGAGTGATATGGTTGTAGCCAGCAGGGAAAAAAAAATCCAAAGTTAATAAAAAAGGGCCAGGACTATATATCCCACAAGGAAAATAGTTGCCAAGGATTTTATGCCTAAAAAAAAAAAAAGGAAGTTTTGAAAGTGCAGTCTTAAATCCTGAGTGAACTTGACAAGGATCCAAAGTGTTTCATTTAATGGTGTTTTTACTTCATTGACTTTTGCATCTGAGTTTGAAGACCAACCTGACTCCTTTTCTGCTTACACTCTGGTTCTCTCCTTGAGATCTCATGCATTTGGCACATACCTCTGCTTTATTATTATTTATTATTATTATCTGCAGCATCTGAAAAATGATTTTATTCTTCTCTTTTTATGCTCCATTAAGTAGCTTATACACACATAGGCGGGCAACATATTTGCAGTCAGTTCTTGTTGGTCTGTGATTAATTTGGCATGTATGAGTGTATCCAAATGAAAGCTGAGGAGCCCAGGGAAACTCTGAGTATGTTATACCCCAGGGCAGCATTGGCCCCTCTAGGTTGTAGTGAAAATTGCTTCAGCACTAGAGGATGATTGCTACTCAGGAGCAAGGCCTGGACTTGGGTGCTACACTTATCTGACACAGCAGGACATATGTGAAATTAGTAAATTAGGACTGTACTATATTGCATGTGTGCCAGCTCTACTAGGTCAGCCCAGAGTAGAGGGTTGTCTATAGAAGGGCAGACTCAGAACAAGGCTCGAACAGGAGCAGGACTGAATCTACTATCTTTCTGTGCTGGAATGGGGCTAGAGCATTTGCGTACAACTCTTTTTTTTTTGTCAAGTAAAAGCAAAAGCTGGAACCAATGCTTTTTCTGGTCTTCACATCATTTTATTTCTTTTGCTTCTAAAGTCCTGATGAAAGGGTTATGTCCAGAAGGTTTGAGATATTTTCTTCCTGTTCTCAGAGCTGGACTTATTCTGTTTAATTGTTTGTAGTATGAGAAGGAAAAGAACAAAATTGAGTCTGCACATGGTTGTATCCAAGACAGAATGATGACATTCAGACTGGATACATATCAGTCAGAACTGACTCTGATATGTGCCCAGTGTGAGGGGTGTGAGGAGTTCCCCAGTGCTGAATTTAGCTTGAGAAGCTTGGATGCCATTGCTGAACTGCAGGCAAAACAGCGCCCAGAACAATACCGTTACCTCTGTCTTGTCATGGGAATTCTGGCTTCTCTGTGTGCATGATCCCAAGGCTTGGCAGCTTGTTTGGATGCTTTTCTCTCTACAGGCGTGAGATGTTAGGAATTCAGTCTAATCCTTACAACTCCGTGGCATCCAGGTTGGACATTAGGAAAAACTTCTCAGAAAGAGTGGTCAGGCATTGGAACAGGCTGCCCAAGGAGGTGGTGGAGTCACTGTCTCTTGAGGTATTCAAGAACCATGGAAATGTGCCACTGAGGGACATGGTTTAGTGGGCATGGTGGTGATGGGTTGATGGTTGGACTAGATGATCTTGGAGGTCTTTTCCAACCTTAATGATTCTGTGATCAAAGGATGGGCTCATATCTAAGACTGAAGCAGGTGATTTCTTGGCACTGATACTGTGGTTCTGTTGTCAGTGATGGTTTCCAAAATTACAGCAGATTGACTGCACAAATGTTATTGGTAAGATTCAGCTCTGTGTGTGTGTTGGTGTGTATGTGCATGCATACATGCAAGCGTTTTAACCAACAACATTTGCATCTCAGATAGTTGAAAACTCCAAAATGCTGGTGTCAGCAAGTTTTGCAAGAGTGTGTTCCAAAACTAGATCTGATCCTGTTAGCACTGGGAACAGGAGCTGCAAAGCTGTTTGCACAACGCTTAAAAGCTGATTTGTTACCACTGCTGACTCTTGAGAAAGTCCAATGAAAGGCAAACTATGTAAACCCTATTCTCCAGGCCTGCATGTTCACCTCAAGCTTGAGCTGGACCCTGTGGCTGTCTAGGATTTTAAATCATACTTTTAGATATTTATTACCCATTTGGAGTAAGGATTTTTAGGTTACCCTGCATCTGTTGCCTGGTACATGGTTGGGTTCATGATTGATGACTCTCAGCCAGGAAATTCTGAGGTTCAGCCACATTTAGAATAGTTTGAGTTGAAACGGACTTTAAAGATCATCTAGTTCCAGCCTCCCTAACATGAGCAAGGACACCTGTCACTAGATGAGATTATGTGAGTTCCCCTTTGCTCCTATCTTCTCTTCCTTGCAACTCCCTTCTTTTAAAAAAGTTGGAATTTACCCCACTGATTGGTCTCAAAAAACGGTTGTGTAAGTGAATGAATTTCAGTGAATCCTAATTCCCAGCTCTGACCAATTTAATGGCTCTTCAGCTTTATTTCCTATGGTTTCACCCTGTCATATTCCCCATACAACCCAAGGTGGCCTGATATGATGTTGCTTATTTAGAAGATACTGCTGGCTATTTTGATAGCTCTCCAGACTCCTGCTCCAAGGCTGACTATCCATGGGAACCTTCCCAGTGTCTCCAGTCACTCATCTGGTACTGCAGACCTTGGAGATCCAACCTCCATCAGATTGAACCAACCTCTAGATTTATCCCCTTGCATTCGTTGTGACCAATCAGGTACAGAGGCAGGAAACTCAAAGCAATCCTCACAATAGAGCTTCAAATTCAAAACATGCTGTGGCCCTTTAAAGACCACTTATAATCCATGGTCCATTAAGGGTTGAACTGTAAAATTGCAATTAAAATAGACAATAACCATGTAGACATGTGCTTCCTCCAAGATGGAGTTGCTGGAGCACATAAAAAAGGAAGAAATCTCCAGTGTTCATTCATTTGCATTTAGATAGATATTTAAGCTAGTATTATTAATAATGAATTTTTGATTTATTAATCCCAGCCCCTACAAGTGACTGTTAGATTCGTGGGTGGCACCCCTCCATCTTTTTTCTCTTCCTCTTGCTCCCAACTCCACACATCATCAAATATGAGGGGAGAAGATCAGAGACTAATTTCTGTTGTGTTCTGCGCTGCAAGTATGATTAATGAGCTTAGTACCGGCTGAGTAAATTGAAAGTTGAAATCAGAGAATGATTTGGGATTCTCTGGCTCATCTCCAAGGGTATTCATCTGAAGTAATTATTATCTGCTTAGGTCTGCTGAAGTTAAAACCCAGGCAGGATCTGGTCTTGTGCTCCTTCTTTCTCCTGCTGGGATAGGATGAATAGAGTTGATGGATAGAGTCATCTTACGTGCTTTCATGTTCTTGTGCATCACCTGACTTTTATTTCTCACCTGCTTTGGTTTTGTGTAGAATCATAGAATCATTAAGGTTGAAAAGGACCACTAAGATCATCTAATCCAACTGTTGATCCGTCCCCACCAAGCCCACTAAGCCACGTCCCTCAGTGCCACATCTACACATTTCTTGAAAACCTCCAAGAACAACAGGGGTGCCACGTGGCAAGTGGAAGGAGGAACAGCTGCCATTTTTTAAATTATTATTAATATTTTTAGTGATGGCAGCATTGCTTCTTGAGTTGTTACTATCTGATGCAAGAGGTAGAGCCATGCTAATGCTTACAACATGCTCTGAACTGGTGACAACAGGAACCAAGCCAGCCAGATGGGTCTGGCATTTCCTCTTATGTTGTATGAGAGCATGGTGCATGCAGGTGTGCCATCCAGTACTACACTGACAGAGGGTGGATCCAGCAGAACTACATTGAGGGCACCTCTCATCTCACTGGCACTGAAGGCTGCTTGCCCTTAGAAGTGCTCTAGCCACCAACTTTTCTTCACTTCCCTCTCCCAGAGGAACATAATAACAGCTAGGCATTATACTAACTGTTCTTGAGAGACCTTTGGAGCTTTCACAAATATTTGCATAAAGAGCTTTTTGCTCACAGAAGACAAAGTGCTTTGGGAGTCTGTGGTTTTAATTCAAGGACACTCTTACCTCTCCTTGAGGGAGCCTGTCTAGCTTAGGAAATGCAACCCTCACTGTTTAGGAAGGTGCTCCATACCCGACGAGGTTGGGTGTGGAAAAGATGAACAGTGCTTCAGTGAGGGGGACAAGGCTAAATCCGATCCTCCTGGCTCTGGGCTGGATCTGATCCCTAGCTGAGGTCAGGCAGAAATCTCACCCAAGGGCTCACAACTGGCACAGAGTGGTGTTTTATGACACTGCCAAACAGTGAAGACTATAGATCTGTTCCTCTTTGGAAACTTATATGATCTTAAAATATAGCTTACAGATACCTGCTCGTGGCCTCTTTTCAGACAAGAACTGCATAATGTGTAATTTGTATATTTGTTCGTCAAAGGGTGGTTAGTAGAGCTGCACGGACCAGGGGCTGGCAGAATTGAAGGTGATAACACAGAATTGTAGTCCTCTTTATCCTTCCCTTCCCTTCCCTTCCCTTCCCTTCCCTTCCCTTCCCTTCCCTTCCCTTCCCTTCTTTTCCTTCTGTCTGGAACAAGTCAAAGGGACCCAAAATCATCTTAGAAGGATTTGTTGCCTACCAGGCACCAGAACTGTGCCACAGAATAACTGAGGTCATTGTTGTGTTTGTAGTCCATCCATCTCAATAATATGACAGTGCAAGTGATTAGCCTGAAATTCCTGTTTCCAGGATGGGATCTCTAATCTCTAGTCTACATAGTTCCAAGATATCCAAATTCCTGACTGCATGTCCTACAGAATTGCAGGAAAACTTTTCACTGATGCGTGCTGCATGCACCATAAGGAGCAGGACCCAGCACAGGCTGCATGGGCTTCACCCTACTTGTTGAAAGCCTCTGATGCATTGGATAAAAAGAAAAGCATAATTTTTTCTTCTCTGCGCCTTCCAGGGTGTTAATGCAATCCCAGTCCTGGTGGTTATTCATTCCTTTCTTTTGGAGGCCATGTAAAATAAGTGCATTTCTTCTACAGAGGGTTTCTATCTACAGCATCCTATGAAGACTTTCACGTTGGCCCATCACATCCATCTCCAAAGAACTGCCTTTTGAAAGACAGTTTCTTAACAGCAGAAAACAGCTTCCCTTTCCTTCTGCATATCACCTAGAGCTTTTTTGGCCTTGCCACAGCTGTAGATCAAATGAGAACACAGCTGTAGTTGACAAAGATTGATGAGTCCACTTGATAAAGATTGAAAGGGAAGTCTGTTACAACCCTGAAGCCCCATAAGAGATCAGTGCACTTCTTTCCTCTTTGGACCAGTGCATGGCACATTGTATATCTTATACATTTTCTACTGCAACACTGCAGCTGCATGGGTAGAAGCAGCACTGTCAGTGACATACCCTTCATGTGATCCTATGCAGGGTGTCAATGCTGTGCTTTGCCAGTACCTCTCTTCCAGCTCCTTTAATTAACATCTTCAGTTTTAGCTCCAGCTGCAAATGCAGTCTCTCTTGGATGCTCCAGGAGGGACTGAGGGAATGGCTATGCACAGAGGCAGCACAATGCTACACAGGGACGTGCTGGGAGGTTGATCTGAATTGCTGCCCATGCCCATTAGTTCCTCTGTTTTCAACCCAGCTGAAAGTAGCTCTAATTCAGCCTAGCTGACTGCACCTTCAGTGTGCACTCAGTCAGGTTGAATTACAGCCCCGAGAGCCAGTTTTTAGCACTAAATGAGAATGGTCACAGCAGGGCTAATGGAGTGAAACCAGGTCACGTCTCCAGTTTCCAAGGATTTGGCTTCCCTGCTTGCTCAGGTAGATGAGTCCAGGGGGCAAGTGCTGGTGCTGCTGGAAGTATAGACCAGAATTGCTTCCAAGGGACTGTTTGGCCTTTGCTAAGCTACTCCCCAGCAGTCACCATTGTCTGTGGGACTGGAAAAAGCAGGAGCTGACTTTTTCATATCACAGGATGCAGGAGAAGCTGAGCAGCACAGTACAGGGCTTGTGCTGCCTGCCAACAAAGCATGGTTTAATAACTCCTGACAGAAGGAAAAGAGAGGATTCAGAGGCTTTGAATGAAATGCTGCAGCTTTGCTTGCTAGCGAAGGGGTCAGTAAGATGGACAGAATCAATTAATTCTGTTTATGGAACTGGCAAAAGTCACACACTGAAGTCTGGAAGGTGTTCCTGTTGGAAGAGCTCTTGGGTTCAGCAGGGCAATTCACAACCTTGACCCAGTGCTGAGTGTGTTCTGTGATCCAGTGTGCCACATGGATCAGGAAGGGGTTGCATTTTTTTTCCTGCATCCCTGTTTGCTCTCTGCATTTCCAGCTGTTTGCTCTGAAGCCGCAGCATCCTTTTGCAGATGGGAAGGGGGCAAGTTTAGTAGCCACATTCCCTCTATGGCCACCTGGCATGGAAATCTCAGGCTGCTGAGGGTATCTGTTGACGCATGGAGGCAGTCCAGCTTGTTGTCCCAGGCTGCATGAAGCAGAAAGATGGGTGCTGGACCCATTCTCTGTTGTATTTTTCCTGCATTTCATTTAGCGTTTGCCTGCATGGCACCTCATATGTGCTGAGAATGTAATAACACAGCACAGGCAGCTGTCTGTGCTAGTGGAGAGCTCTGATTCACAGCTCTAGACCTTTGAGTGCAGAGTAAAAAAGAAAACTTGAAGCCCATCCTTGGTGCACTCTACCTCCAGTGACTCAGTAGCCAACAGGGTGCAGCTTTGAAGCAACTTCAAGGCAGGCTCAGGTGTTCGGAGGAGAGAAAAACATCTATGGTGTTAGGATGTGAAAACTCAGAGCAGATTGCCTGTACCTCCATGCACTTTTTTGCTGGATTGATTTTTTCTCCCTTTATGAGTACAAGGAAGTCTCGTCCAAATCCAGAGCAAGATGCTCCTCTCTCTAAACTTGTAGATCCTAGAGCATGGCATAGGGAAAGTGTGGCATTACCACAGGTATTTCAGGGCCAGGGCTGTTCAAAGCACAAATGATCAGCTCTAGGTGGGAGCTTAAAAAAAAAGTGTTCTCTCTGTCTCTGCTGAGAGCACAATAAAAAGTTTCCCCATCAGACTTTCTTGCTCAGATTTATTGCAAGGCTGAGCCAAATTCTGATGAACTTTTCAAGGTCTCTCATTTCTGGTAGAATCCATGGACTTCTCAGGATGCAAGCCAGAAATACAGTAATACACACCATAATCTCAACCATTTAAAACTGCTTAAACACTGGGGACTCTGCTTTTCTTAAATCTATTGACAGCCATGTACAAGTTTGGTCTTTATCAACTGGGCTAAAGAAAACCATAAGAAAACCATACTGAGTTGGTATTTCTACTGTTTTTCTTACTTGTTTTGTGAAGCAACCGCTACAAGGACAATACCACATATTCCAGAGCCCAGGTGATGGATTGTCCCACAGTGGGGAAATAATGAGGGGACAATATTGTCACTTCCAGTCCCAGATATCTTGCAGAGTTCTTGCTTTACTGGTGGGAGCCCATGGGAAATGGTCAAGGTGCAGAGAGATGTTTGTGCATCCGTCTCATTGCTTAGGGATGGGTTGGATTGATGGATGCACTGGGAAATTGCTGAAAATTGGGACACTGTGAATAAGGGTAGGGAAAGCTTGCCCCTTTTTAAAGAGAAGGGCTTGTTTGCATTTTCACCCAACTGTTTCTACACTGCACTAGGAGATGAAATGTTCTGCTAAAATATAGAAGCAAAAAGAGGACACTGTGCTTGGGATACAGCCTTCATCTAATGATGAACTTTCTGTGTGTCTGGACAAATCAATGTAAGCTTTGTGCCTCAGTTTTCCGTGAATCAGCTGCACTAATAACATCTGACAGCTCTTGTAAATGTCATGAAATCTAGGAGTGAGGATCTCCATTAAGTGACAATAAATAGGAAAAATAAATATTATTACTTATTACTGAGAACTGATTATCCAGAAAGGGAGATTTAGGATTGAATGTTTTTTCCGTGTGAGATGAGCTCACATCATGTCAGCTTTGCCCATTGTGTCTTGGTTGCGTGAGCAGCAGCAAGTGATGCAAGGTGAATTTTTGCCTTCATGGAGTGGAATAGGACCACACAGGCTCAGGGCAATTGCTGCAAGACCAAGCATGTGATCGTACAGGACACCTCCATGTCCAGCTAAAGCTAAAGGTGGCCTCTCAGCTGCATGGCAAAGCAGATTAGCAAACGCATGCAGGAGCCGGCCAGCTCTGTCAACCAGCTCGATACAGAGAACGACAGCTTCTTCCACCGCAGGGAAAATCATCATCTTGCATCTGATCTGCTGATGGAGCTGGAAGAGCACGTTGACTCTTAGGGCAGGTGGAGCTAAGCCCCCCTGGAAGACAGTGAGCAAAGCCCTCCTGCTGGCAACCCCTAGACCCCTTTCTGTGGGGCTGCTCTCCTGCCTTTGTCCCCAAGTCCTTACAGATATCCAGCGTTGCCCCATCCCAGGTGCAGAAGGCAGCACTTGCTCTTGTTAAATGCCATACAGTTGGTGATTTCCCAGATTTTGTTAAAATCTCTTTGCGAAGCCTCTACTCTCACAGAAGTCAACAGCTCCTCCCAATTTAGTGTTGTCCACAAACTTACTTAGAATACCTTCAAGTCCTGAATCAAAATATTGATGAATAAAACACAGATCAAGTGCCTGATTTAGTGGCTGGCAACCCTGCCTGCGGCAAGGCTGTTGGAACTGGATGATCTTTGTGGTCCCTTCCAACCCAAGCCATTTTATGATTCTGTGATTCTATAAAAACATTAAAGAGAACTGGCCCTGAAATGGAGCCTGGAAGGACAGGTCCTCTTCATGCTGAGCAGCAGATTTACTGATGTAGCAAGGCCAAAAGGCCCCCATTAACCACTCTGGGCAGTAACATGGCATGTAATGATTTTCAGACTTGTCAGGGTTCTTTTTGATACTTTGCAAATACTTAGACCCTTTGGATCATATGCATTAATCTTCCGAAGCTGCCCTCTGCTTAAGGTGGTTTAATGTACGTAGGTAATGTTGTGATGGTTAGTAAGGCAAAGAGTTGTTGCTTGTCAGAGAGCCAGAGAAGAAATTCACTCTTTGTTGGAGCATGGTGCTTTGCAGGAAAGCTCCACGCATGACCCACCAAGAGCCAAGATCTTCCTAGGCTGAAAACTGCAGCTTTGAGGACAGTCTTCCTTTCTGGTGTGAATGGAAGAGTAGACAGCAAAGCAGGTGGGAAGCTCATCAGCTCCCCTTGGCTTTTGTTGATGTATCCAATCCATCCACCAGCTAGCCACAGGGACAAGAACATCATTAAAGGAAAGGCTCATAATTACAGTGATGAATTATGGTCGTCCTTAAAATCCTGACTACTGTCATCTACAGATGGAGAAGGACATGCAGAAGGAGTGATTTATCCTCTGTCACCGAGAGTACAGCTGAGCCTCTCAGAGTCTCTGTCCACTCCTGTGATTGTACTGGAGGTTATGAACGAAAGTCAGGTGTGTCCCAAACTAGGAGATGCACTGGAGTCCAGAGAAGGTGAGGATCCAGGAGAGCTCTATTAGGTTTTGCTGTGGATATTATTAATTTAATGGTGATTTTAGCTCATACATCAAATCTTAAGGAATGCTGAACATCCTTCAAATGTAGGCAAGGCTCCTGAGCAATGCAAGGACACTCTGAAGGATTTTGTCTAGCAATCTTCAATGTACCAATATACCAATATACATATGATTTATATATATATATATGTATATTTTTTTCGCCTGATTCCAGCCTTAATACTGCCAGCACTGAGACTGGGGCACAAATATAGCAAAGGCTGTTGCAGGTTGTTGGGATGTCAGCTGTAGTATATAAGCTTTCCATCTTCCAACAGGGCTGAATGAAAGCTGTAGTGATGTGTCAGGGGTTTTCCAGTCCATGCATGGGTCAAAACTGTTCCAGAGAATGTGTTGGCAATGATGTGCTAAGGGTCTGTTAAGTAGTGATAACAACCAGAGCAGGAGCAAAGAAGAGCGCTGCAGTGCAAATGAGTAAAAGGAGTTGGATTCAGTGATCCTTATGGGTCCCTTCCAACTTGGGATACTCTATGATTCTATGATTCTATGAAAATTCACCTTCCTTCAAGTAAAAAAATTGTCTCATGGAGATGCCACAAGCATGGTAATACGAGGAGAGCAGAAGGAAGCCTCTAATGTTGCAGTGGGATCTGGATCCTAGCTGAGAAAATCAGCCTTTTGCTGCAAAGATACCTAGTGGGAAGGGATTTCAATACCCCAGGTATAAATTACACATTCCTGCACATGCGGAGTTAGCAATAGCATAGCGATGGGCAAGGCTGTAGCACACAGGGCTGTGGCTGTATCACAGCTGGAGCATTTTGCAGTCAGTAATGTTGCACTGATCAATCCCAGCAGAGACTCTGCTGTTCATCCCCATGAGGACAGACTCAGAGTGAGCAGAGAGATGGAATTTGCTTTGTTTGAGACAGAGGAGGAAAAAACCTGCTGCTCAGCTGTGGCATATGATGGAGCAGACACACAGGAGACCCCCATGCCCGTGCAAGGAATTGGTGTGGAGACAACAGGGAGTTGCATCCCCTCATAGTGTCCTCAGGAGTATCACATTAATGGGACAACAGTTGTTTCGATTTTTTTCATGTAGCTATAAGAAGAAATCCCCATCCACCCCCTTCTGCTGCTTTTCTGTCCATTTAGGCATTGTCGTCTCAGAAGCATTGTTACAAATGGTGTTGCGGCTTCCCAGTTCATTTCCACCCAATTCATTCAGTTTACAAGTGCAAAAGATGCTTTTGCTAATTGCCAGTTCTTCCGGCTCCTCCTGGGATCTGGAAAGCAGCTGAGATTGCCCTGACTGTTACATCCTCAGCAGCAGCAAAAAGCCGCTGCTGCAGCCTGGGAAACAGGGCTTGCATGACTCCTATTACTGTCACGCCTGAGTATTTCACAGCCTTCAATGTGCTGTTATTGCAACTAGAGCTGAACAAAAAAACCCTCTTTTCTAGGTCACTTACAGTTCTGAAGTTTCTTGAGCACTTGCGTTTACCCAGATTAATGTTTTAGGAGAGCGTTGGTGAATGGAAAAGGCAGGAGAAAGGCAAGTGTCATTTTCTTTCTGAGGCTTTCGTGGTTGCAATGTCATCAAGATGCAGCAGAACTGACAGCAATTCTCAAAACGTTTCTGCTGCTCTGAGGCTGGAACCGCGCGGGGACCTGCTCTCAGGTCTCCTGAACATGGGACTTGCAAGCAGCGCTTTTGTTCTCCTGGCCTCACTGCCAGGAAAGCTATCAGAAGACGTGGCCAGTTTGTGAGCAGGGTTCCTTCACTCTGACATCGCTTGTAATCTCAGGAAAGAAAGAAGGATCAAACAGGGGGACTGAGTGTGAGCTGTCACATCCTCTGTACATTTCCTGCTCTATTCTGTTACCTGTGGGCAGTTGAAGGCTGGGGCCAACAGCTTCACCGCTTTGGCCTCAAGATCACAGAATCATTAAAGCTGGAAAAGGTCACTAAGCTCATCTAGTCCAACCACCAACCCATCACCACCACACCCACGAAACCATGTCCCTCAGTGCCACATCTCCACATTTCTTGGTCACCTCCAGGGACGAGGACACCATCACTTCCCTAAGCAGCCTGTTCCAGTGCCTCAGCACTCTGTCTGAGAAGAAATTTTCCCCAATATCCAACCTGCACCTTCCCTGATGCAACATAAAACCTCTTGTTCTCTCACTGTTACCTGGGAGAAGAGGCTGACTCCCACCTTGCTACAAACTCCTTTCAGGGAGTTGTAGAGGGCAATAAGTTCTCCTCTGAGCCTCCTTTTCTCCAGACTAAACAATCCCAGTTCCGTCAGTTACTCCTCTTAAGACTTGTGCTCCAGACCCCTCACAGCTTCGTTGCCCTTCTCTGGACACGCTTCAGGTCCTCGATGTCTTCCTTGCAGTGAGGGGCTCAAAACTGAACACACAGTACTCAAGGAGCGGCCTCACCACTGCCAAATAGAGAAGAACAATCACCTCCCTGCTCCTACTGACTGCACTGTTTCTGATACAAGCTAGAATGCCATTGGCCTTCTTGGCCACCTGGGCACAGCGCTGGCTCATGTTCAGCCAAGTGTTGACCAACACCCTCAGATCCTTTTTCTCCACACAGTCTTCCAGCCACTCTGCCCCAAGCCTGTAGCAATGCATGGATTTGTTGTGACTGAATTGCAGGACTCAGCACTTGGTCTTGCTGAAGCTCATACAGCTGGCCTCAGCCCAGAGGTCCAGCCTGTCCTGCAGGGCCTTTCGGTCCTAACCTTTTTCTCTCCTCCGCATTCAGTGTGTGCTGGAGACCTTAATTCACAAGGCAGCAATGCTGGTAGGGTTTTTAAATGGGTAGGAGAGAATACAGCAAGCCCATACCTGAGTATATCTTAGTGCTGTCATTTCCAAGTCGTTTTCCCATCAGGATCCCCAATTTCCTAATAAAATGTACTCATCAGCTTTATCAGCTGCACACATGGACACACTTGGCTCTCCAAATCCTCTTTCCCCAAGTGATTATTTCTCCTAATGGCGACAGAAACTTCCTTCTGTGCAAAATCTATGTTGCTTACTCATAGAATCAGAAACATAGAATCATTAAGGTTGGAAAACGCCACTAAGATCACCTAGTCCAACCATCAACCCATTACCCGTGCCCACTAAACCGTGTCCCTCAGTGCCGTACTACCAGTGCTCATTTGTTTGTCTACTATGTATGCTTCCCCCTCCCCACCTTCCCAGCTAAGGTTGGAAGCAGCAAAAGGAATCTTCCTTATTCCTCCTCTACAATCGCAGGCTGATGCCTGCTGCTTGAGACTCCTGGCTCCGCGCATAGGCATGGTTATTGGAGGAAACTTCTGAGCAATGTGCAGCTTTGCTGAGCCAGAGGAGAAGAATTTCCTGGATTTTGCACTTCGTCTGTGGTGGTGATGCTAGCTGGCTTTTTTCCCATGTTCTTTTCCTCCCGTATGGAAAAAACGTCCTAGGAAAGCTGAGTGCATTATGCTATTACCGCCTTAAAACCTGAGATCATAGAATCACGGCATCATTTGAGTTGGGAGGGACCTTCAAAGGTCATCTAGTCCAACTCCTGTAATGAAGAGGGACATCTACAGCTAGACCAGGGTGCTCAGAGCCCCTTCCAGCCCAACGCTGAATGTCTCCAGGGATGGGGGCATCCACCACCTCTCTGGGCAACCTGTTCCACTGCCTCATCATCCTTATTGTAAAAAACTTTTGTCTTATAGGCAGTCTAAATCTCCACTCTTTCAGTTTGAAACCATCTCCCCCTTGTCCTATCACAACAGACCCTGCTAAAGAGTCTGTCCCCTTCTTTCTAACCCCCTTTGAGATAATGGAAGGCTGCTATCAGATCTCAGTAGGTGTCACAGGAGGAAAAAGTCGGGGGATTTCTGAGTTTCCCAGCTTAGGATGCGAAGACCCTGTCCTGCTCTCTCCTTAGTGGAGTCTCACAAATCAGTGCCTTGATAGCAGGAGCTGGTTCGCACTCCACAAGGACGTTGCAGTGCCCAAGGAATCCGCACAGGTCTGTGGGAGGTGCAGAAGGTTTCGGTACTCAGCCTGCCAAGGGAGAAAACAGTGACAGATGAGTTTGGCACTGCTGTATGTATATATTAGAGAGTATTTTCAGGCAGTTTGGGGTAGAAGAAAGGACACTTTACCCCTAGGATTATACCTTCTTCTGCACGATTTCTGCAATAAAGATCATCTCTGATGCTGCAAACTACGGGTAGGGCATTTTTTAGTATAAATTGCTTTAACCAACATAGCCATCATTTGTGCTGCCTTATAATTGGCAGGTATTTAATTAGGTAAGGAGTATTTCCGCGTCCTGCTGCTAAGTGGGAAGTCAGAAACTCCCCATCGGGTGAATACGCTTTGAGTCCTCCAAAGCCTATTAGTGCAACGCAGCTTCATTTCAGCAGACAAAAGCAGTGCAAATTTGCACAGATGCTGCAACAGCTGTCTGATTTGGACACACAGGATGGCTGGGGGCAGGGGTGTTGCTGGAGGTACGAGATCAAATCCTCTGTCTGGGTTTCTTGGAGAGCGCTCTGTCCTTTGCTTTGCCCAGATGTACAGAGATAAGGGAGGAGGGAGGAGAGAGCTTAATGGAGAAATGGTGCTGGGAGGAGAGAGGTTTCCACCAGCCTGCATATCCGAAAGCCATTTTCATTATCAGAGAGTGGCTTTAAAAGGTTTCGATAGCAATCCCTCTTTGCATGAGGAGCTGGCAGAATGTTTGGTTACCAGCAGAGCTTTGGTTAAATACATTTTCAGCAGCAAAGCTGGGAAACGAGTGCCCCTCCTCCCCTGTGACCTGCTTTCCCGAGAAAAGCACAAGCATAGCCACGCTGCTCTGCTCAGCACCTGCTCTATTCCCGCTCTTTGCAAACGCTTTTCTCGCCACCACATTCATTGGGTGAGGGGAAAGCAGGAATTAGAGCAGCCCTGACAACAGCCATGCTGACCATGTAAAACAGACCCACTGGGTTTGCAGCGGTGGGGAAAATCTTCCAGCAGGAAAGCCTCTGCCAGCTTTGCAGGTCTGCAACCTCCTGCTAGGCTTGTAGCATGCTGGAGGAGAGAAGTTTGTTCTTTGCTCTCTATTTCCACCATGATCCCCAGCCCTACTGACCACGGCTTTCTGCATCCCTGCATCCCCACTGCTGCCATGCGTGTCAAATTGTGGTGAAGTACTGTTGCCAGCAGCGTTTCTCGGGGCTCAGTCGATGAATCCAGCCCTTTCTCTGCTTGCTGCTCTTTTCTCAGCTGAGCATGTCAGGGGCTTGCCCTGTATTGACCCCTCTTGATCTGGGTCCTGCCCCTCTGAGAGCTGTTGGCATCGACCCTCAGCCAGAAACCATCAGATCAGCACCCAGGGGAGCTGGGTTGCTCAGGGAGAGGGGGCAGTGTGATCGTAATCATCAGCATTTATTTATTAACATTTATTAGTGCATCAGCCTCCTCGCTGCATTAGCATCATCTTTATTTCCCAGAGGTTTCCTCCTCTGCTGCTAATGTAAATCCAAAGCAAACCCTCTTGTAAATTCCTTTATACACCCACGTAAGTCAAGGCAGAAATTACACCGTTCCCACCAGGGTGGATTTTTATGTTTTGCTTTACATTTTCCTTACCCTCACTCCCCCCCAAAACCTGTAACAAACTGGCGTGTAATGTGACAGGACATCCATAGCAGCTATAGGCACAGAATAGCGATGAGCAGCGATGCAGCACTCCTAGACCAGGATCCAAATGACCTTCAGGAACGGGCAGCTGCTGCTTTCCGAAATGTGAATGGGGAACAAGGGACGCACTCCAAGCATTCAAGGGGCTGTCAGCTCCGCTCTCTCGGCTGCTCAGCTTCCATGAAATGCTCATTTTGCAGAGTGCAAAGGAAAAGGAGGCCAAAGAGAAAGGAGGGAGCAAAAGAAAAGCGCTGGCAGAGAAAAAAAGTGCAGCGAGCTGAACTTGCACCGACTCAACCTTCTCCCTGTGTCAGTGTGTGCCTCACCTGGCTTTTTGTGCTCCTAATTGCACCTTGGGGGTTATTCACTGCAGCTCTTCATTTTGATTTTGGTGTTTCCCTGAGGTTCTGACCATGGGGTAATTGTTCAGCAAGGCTCACAGCTCTGCGTCTGTCCAAGAAGCGGGGTTGTATTGGAACAGACAGGGCAACACTGACAGAATTAACCTCATTGTGGTCTGTACGGCCATGAAGCAGTCTGCATTGCCCAGAAGGACCTTATTAGGAAAGGAGGAGGATTATTTGAAAGAAACGATGAAAACCCTTCTGTTTATTAAAAGGTTCACTCCATGACCCCTTCATTTTCTCCACCTCCACCTTTTCTCTCAGAGAAACAGGGTTGTAGGTACTCCACTCCAAACTGTGAGCTGCTTGTGCTAAGAGGAGGTGGCAAAGCACAAATGACCTTTCTGCTGGCAATCCCAGAGCAGCGCTGTGAAATGGTGCAAACACTTAATGTGCTGCGATGGGACCTGTATCTTCCATGCCCAGCAGCTGAGCCAGAGGGTGTCCTGCCTCACCTGCTTACAATTAGATGAGGATGCTGGCTGAGCTCAGCTCCCCTGCGTTCTGTTGTAAAAAGAGCAAGTGTGAAAGGTGCACTTCCACCTCGAGCTCACCCACTGTTCTTTTGGAGGCACTGGGGAAGAACTAAGAAAAGCTCAGGGAACAGACAGCCCCAAAGGTCTCAGCAGCCCCCTGGATTCTGAATTGCTTCAAAATACCATTTAAAAATACCAATACTATTTCAAAATACTGATATTATTTCAAAATACTAGTATCATTTCAAAAATATTCACACCATGCCAGGCCCTGCTCAGGGCCCCTCTTCTCAAGCTCCTTCCCCTTCACCTGAGGCAGCAAGGACTTCTGCTTTTTCAGCTTGCTTCCCTTTGTTTTGCATTGCTGTTAATTCCCCTTTCTCAGCAGGAAACAGTGCAGTGAAGCTATTCAGAGTTCTCAGGTCCAGATGTATCTGTTACAGTGATCCAGTTGGATCTGTGAGGACTTTATTCTTAGGAGATTTGTATGGGTTTTGCTAAGTGAATTGAAGTAATTTGTACCTTTAAAAGACTGCATCTCTCTCTTGGTTACGGTTAATCTTTAATCCAGCATCTTCATCTTTGCCTGCAGCACCTTAATTTGGCTTCTTGATTTAATTTCTTTTACCGTCTGCTACCTCCTCCTATTCCCAGCCCCTCTGTCATCTGCCTGATTTACTTTTCTTTGTCTCTTTATCCACTAGCCCTGCACTCAGCCATTAAAATGTTCTGATTTAGGCTTCTAAGAAGCAGCATACCCTGGGGCTATGTGTTTGTGGCCAGAGAACCATCCTGGCTCTGGGGCATCCTGTACAATTTGAGTCAGAGCTGGGACGTCTGCAGCAGGGTTTGTTCACTGCTTTGCAAGATGCTGTGTACAGGTAGACAACACATTCTTTTGTTTCTCCATCACTAATTTTGCCACAAAAAAGTAGAGTGGCAAGATTGCTAGGGCCACTTTGGAGAAGTGGAGGCTGAAAGGCAGCGCAAGAGACGGGGATGTGCACCAGAACTGGGATTTGCAGACTCTATCTTCAGAGCAAATAACACACTTTCATATTCCTCTTTCCTTTCAGTCGCATTCAGCAGAGCAAAGTTAGAAAAATCCGGCTGGACAAACAGCTGTTTGAAGAGGCAAGCCTGCTGCCCTGTCATTTCTAGGGTCTGATATAAGCAGCCAGGGGATGATGGCTGTATCCATCTTCCCATGCATGCTCACCATCCTTTTGCTCCCTTGTGCTCTGGCTGAGAGCTTGAGGGGAGCTTTGACTTCTTTGGGGCTCCATTTGGGTCATCTATGAAGAAGTCAAGAAGCACTTGGACTGCGCTCTCAGACGTACGGTTTGAATTTGGGGTGGTCCAGTGTAGAGCCAGAAGCTGGATTTGATGATCCTTGTGCATCTCTTTCAACTAAGGATAGTGTATGATTCTATTCTAAATGCTGAGCTGTAAGCAGGACAAAGATTCTGTTTCTGAGACATCCTGACCATAGATGGATGTGGTATCTCTCTTGCCAGGTGTTTTGTATTGCTTTTACTCCCTTTAAACTGAATGCATTTATACATACTTGACTAGCCAAAGGGAGTGTTTCCAGCTTGTTAACTGCTGGCTGCAGTGTCTTACAGTTATTTGGCATCTGGCAGTCTCAGAAAGCATTTACTACCTTGTTTCTCCATTTTTGCTAAGCTTCCTTTCCTCTGAGACTTGAGCATGGGACCATGGTGTCCAGGCATATGTGCACTTTAATGCACCTGGTTCCTCTAAGGATTTCCCCTGAAATGCTTTCAGTGCATATGACAAGGCTGCTGCTTATCACTTTGGTGTGCTGCATCTGATTCTTCCTAGCATAATGGGACTGACTGCATAACCAGCCACAAGTCTTTAATGTGATGGGCTTTCTGTGGTAATTGAGAAATTATAGCTGGAAAGCTAATATGAAAGCTGAGTGGGTAAGTTGAACACTCTGGAGTCTAAGTGGAACATGCACTACATGTGTTTGGTAATGCAGACAGTTTCAGGAGGAACACACGGGTGGGTGACAACCCATTCAGTGCAGTCTTAGCCACTGTTCTTGTTCTGCAAGACCTGCCAAAGCATTTTGGGAAGGCTCTCAGCAACCTGATCTAGCTGAAGATGTCCTTCATTTCAGGGGGGTTGGACTAGATGACCTTTAAGAGTCCCTTCCAACTCAAATGATTCCATGATTCTATGATTTCCACACCAGTGCTCTAATCAAGGCCATCACAGGAGAGAAGGGTCCTGCAAAGCCTGGAAAAGCTGCTGTGAAGGTCATGTGGAGTGGGAAGGAGGCAGACATATCACTGATTTCACCTTTTCCGTTGTTGGAAAGGAGTCTTACACGCTAATGAGACCATCCAACTTGATGCTTAATCTTTCCATTCTGCTGTTGTCTCAGTTGCTCCACTCAGTACAGTCTACTTCATGAAGTCCAATACTGTTTACAATACTTGGAGAAGAGAAACGTCGAGAAGAGAAGGCTCCAGGGAGACCTGATAGCAGCTTGTCAGTATCTAAAGGGGCCTATAAAAATGAAGAGGTCAGACTCATTAACAGGGTCTGTTGTTAGAGGACAAGGGGAAATGGTTTCAACCTAAAAGAGGGGAGATTTAGACGGGATATAAGGAATAAAGTTTTTATGATAAGAGTAGTGAAGCACTGGAACAAGTTGGCCAGAGAGGTGATGCATGCCCCATGCCATGGAAATATTTAATATCAGGCTGGATGGGGCTCTGAGCAGCCTGGTCTAGCAGTAGGTGTCCCCGTTCATTGCAGGGAGTTGGACTAGATGGCCTTTGAAGGTCCCTTCCAATTTAAACAATTCTATGATTCTATATTTTCACAGTGCCTTGTATTCTCACCTTTATCCAAAGATGATCATGATACGTAATGGACTATGGCTCTGATATTCTTGTGTAGCAGGAGAGCTCAAATGGGCTAACTTTGCTCAAAAATAAGGTTAGGAGGTATGGCTTATGGCCTACGCTTGTAGCTTTGGATAGCAATAGTGAGTTTAAGAGCAGAGGCTAAAGTCTTGGAGGGATAAATCATTGATCTAGTGTGGAAAGTAGTCCAAGGTCATCTTGTGCAGTTACTGACAGGTAAGCCGACCTGATGAAGCCACAGCTTGCAGAGTAGTGAAATCTGAAAATGATTTTTCTTCTTTCCTAAAGCCGTGAAGTCACGGGATTATAGGGAGCTGCAGGCTTTTCTGTTTCTATTTCACACAGTTCTGTAGAGGAGTTGGAAAAAGTCATCCTTTTCAAGAAGAAAATCCACAAGACAAAAAGACTTCAAATACACTACATAAAAAACACCCTCATGATACTTCAAGCCACATTCCTAATGTGAGTTTGCCTGTGATACGGTGGAAGGGATCTGATCTGCTGTTTACTAAGCAATCACTTGAACTGGGGTCAGGAATGAATATTTCCTTGGGTTTGATCAGCAGGAGCGTATTGAACTCTGCAACATGAATACTGTAGCACCTGACAGGGATTTTCACATTTGTTTAAAGAACAAAGACACTGGCAGTGTACTTGATTTCTCCATTTCCTCTTTATTGTAGTCCACAGTATTGACCTTAATGGCCTAAAGTTGCATCGGGGAAGATTCAGGTCAGATTTTAAGAAACATTTCCTCTCAGAAAGAGCAGTGAAGCACTGGAACAGGCTGCCCAGGGAGGTGATGGAGTCCCCATCCCTGGAGCTGTTCAAGAAGAGGGTAGATGTGGCATTGAGGAATATGGTTTAGTGGGCATGGTGGTGATGGGTTGGCCACTGGTCTATGATTGTG
Source organism: Numida meleagris (assembly GCF_002078875.1). Taxonomy (NCBI): domain Eukaryota; kingdom Metazoa; phylum Chordata; class Aves; order Galliformes; family Numididae; genus Numida; species Numida meleagris. The sequence goes on from NC_034410.1 coordinate 145,782,274, forward strand.
GCATGTGTTGAGGATTGCTCAGTGGCTTACTGGGTAGGACACATGGTCACAGTGGTCCTTCCGGGGAGCCTGTCCAGGTGGCTGCCTTTGGCAGGAATATTTGATAACTAAGTTGTAATTGCAGGGTATGGACTCAGTGTTCAAGTTCCCCTCCCCCATCCCAGCTATCCATGTCTACAGAGAAAGGTCTTTGCAAAAAGAATCATAGAACCACAGAATCATTTGAGTTGGAAGGGACCTTCAAAGGCTATCTAGTCCTGCTCCCCTGCAATGAACAGGAGCACCTATAGCTAGATCAGATTGCTCAGAGCCGTGTTCAGACTTACCTTAAATGTCTCCATGGATGGGGCATCCACCACCTCTCTGAGCAACCTATTCCAGTGCCTCACCACCCTTATTATAAAAAATGTCTTTATATCCACTCTAAATCTCCCCTCTTTTAGTTTGAAACCATTTCCCCTTGTCCTGTCACAACAGACCCTGCTAAAGAGTCTTTCCCCTTCTTTCTTTCTAGCCCCCCTTTAGATGTGCATGATGCAAGTTTCAACTGTGAAACATGATGTCTGCCTTTCAGTCCTTCTGGAGCTATGGAGCAGGAGTGCAAAGGGGGGGAGTGCTCATTAATTTAATATCAGCCACATGCTCTGGATTTTAAATGGCAGTCCAAAGCCCAGGAGGCTACTGATGTTGGGAAGTGCAGAGCTTCCTCTCCAGTGGGATGGTGTGGCCTTCTGATGAGAGTCATTACAGCTCAGCATCAGCTGTATTTATGGTGCCTGAAAAGATTATCTCCAGATAATCTTACGGCTATTTAGCCAGCCATATGCTTTATTTCAATGATAATATGTATTTCTTTGTGCATTTTAACATTGTTTATGTTAATTAAGGCTTCAGACTGGATGCTGCATATGGACTGTTTTTTTTCTAGGGCTAATTTGTAGATAGTAAGTAACCCTATCCCTTGCAAAATGTTCCAATTCAGTTAGCCATGATCATGAATTCACAGCTGGGAGAAGGCTTTGCTTTTAACCTCCTTGCAAATTTCTCTTCCTGTCCCTCCCTCCCTCTCCAATAAAAAGAAAAGGACCTGGAGAAAATCTCCAAGATTTCTTGTCTCCCATAGGTCCTAGATCCTTTCTTAAATCATTATTCTCTTCATTTTACTTGTTTCAATTCTGAAGTAAATCAGCTGAAACCACCTGGAGTTATGGGCCTTTGGAAAAAAATGAATTAATATTCCTACTCAGGTTTAATTTTCCTTACACCAAGCAACTGGATCAATAGTAGTTTCTTTCTTTCTTTGCCATTTTCTTTCTTTTTTGGTTTCTTTTTCTTTTTTTTTTTTTTTTAGGAATTAATTTAAAAATATTTGCTAATATGATTATTGATTGTTTCTTACTGGCAGAGAGTTGTTTTGTTCAGTGCCAGGCCTGTGCTATCGAGGTGGTGAGAAAAAGAGCATCAGTGCCAAGGAAAACTCATAAGGACTTTTAGGCAGAGAGTTCTCAGCGGCTGAGCATGAGTTAATACCATCCCCATCTCCTGGGGCTTGTTTCCAAGAAGATGAAGACCCCCTGGGTTCAGTAAAAGCATTTCATTTGGGGCCATATTCAAAACAGCTACCAGCTGCAACTTAGGGGCTTGCCCCGTAAATGCAACATCTTCTCTTCCTTCAGTGGACAAGACTCTGGCAGGAGGCACTCAGCTGACATGGGCTTTAAAGAGAAAACAGATCTATTGTGGTGTTTCAGTGAGGGAACAATAAGTGAAAAAAAAAAATCTATGCATGAATATATATGTACATCTTGATTTTTTCTGCTGCGTACTTCTACATGTAAATGCAGATGGAAAAAGGACTTCTCCCACTTCTGTTTAAGAGTGACTTTGGAAAGCTGCTTCTTCTGGCTTTCAGTGAAGCAACCAGGGAACCCAGACAGGAGACATATGAATGTGTCTATTGACTGAGAATCAGTGTTGCTTGGTGGTTTGAGGAGTAACAGCTTACTCAAAAGACCAGGATGACTCTATCCTTTGTGTGCCTAAGTTTACTTACCGGTGAAATGAGGGTGATGCCCCATCCCTGGAGGTGTTCAAGGCGAGGTTGGATGGGGCCCTGGGCAGCCTGATCTAGTGCCTGATTTAATGAGTGGAAACCCTGCCCATGGCAGTGGGGGTGGAACTAGGTGTTCTTTGAGGTCCCTTCCATCCCAAGCCACTCTGTGATTCTGATATGACACTTGATTCCTTTGAAATGAGTGTAGGAATATGCTGGATAAGCAGGTATTGCATTGGAGCTTTGGTTTTCAGACAGATTGCTGTGTTGTCCTCAGGAGGGTGACATAGACATCACCAAAGGGGTGAAGCACTCTAATTTCAGAAACATGTTTTTTCTAGGAAAATAGCAAAACTGGACTGACTTGTATGTTGTAGCCCACGTTTAGCTTGAAGTTTAATTTATTTCTGTGTTTACCTATGGGGTGTGAGACCTTTTACAACTCTTTTAGCAGCCAATCAAAGATATAGATATATTTTTTTTCTTATCTGCCTTTTTTCCTTTTTTTTTTTTTGAAAAGGTACAGAGCTTTTCATGTCCCTTCTTCCTGGAATCCATCCACTTTGTAATCCAGCCCTGAGGTCCTGCAGAAACTATGACTAAGATACACTTGCTGCAGCAAAATGATTGTACATTCTTGTCCCAAGCTATTGTACAGAGCCAAAGTGTTTGAAAGGCGCTCTGGGGCAGCTTTTGGCTGGAAATGAAAATTGCTTTTGGGAATCCCACAAAAAGGATTAACTTTGACTTCATCTCTGGTTCTCCAAATTAATAATCTGCCAGCTGGATCCATGCCAAGCACTTGCATGACCTGCTTGGTTATCAAGGGGGAAATGGCCCCTGTGAGGCAAGGAGTAACAGAAAATCACAGTACCACTGAGGCTGGAAGAAACCTCTGGAGATCCTTTATATTATTTATTGTCTTAAATACATCCCCCATTTTTGAAGCTTCTTTCTGTTCCATTCCTCTTCCCATAAGAAAGGTTCTTCATTTGTGCAAATTCCTATTCAGAAAACCATTTCTGAATAGGTCCTTAAGCATGTGCTTAGCTACTGTTTAAATCTACAAGACCGTGCTTAATTGCTTTTTCCCATCAAGTGCTCAAATAATGTTCATAGCCATGTTGTAACATATGGTGAAACACTTTCTTGTGGAACATCACTGGAGTTACACTGGAAATAAATCGGACCATAGACATTAGAGACGGAACAAACTTGTCAGGTTTCCTGCTAACCTTCCCAGTACAATGTTTTTTTCACGCCAGTCTGATTTGGGGATTTCTACAATTCCTCTTTGGCTGGCTCATAATCAGTCTGACTATACTATTCTCTAATATTCTGCCCACATTTCCCCTTTAGTACAATTCCTCTTTCTTTCCTCTCCTCTTGAGACCGCCAGGAAATAATTCTGCTTCCTTATTAGTGTACCTGGATTCAATATTTGTGAATAACTCAAATCCTGCTCCTTTTCTTTGCCACTGAGCTGTGAGTAGGGGTTTCCCATTACAAGCCCTGTGTACTTTTCTGCAGAATAAAAGGTTTTGCTGAGAAAATAAAGGCTCAGTGCTGATCTACAGATGAAACCTCTACACACAGGCTCTCAAATGCAAACACACGCATGAGCTCCCTTTAAGGACCTGTTCATTACAATCCTGTTTTCTCCTTCAGCTTTTAATCAGTACAATAATGAAGGCATTTTGCATGCAGCTATAGCATCTCCTTGAACAGATCCCAATGAAACAATCTTTGTATCACAAAATTCAGTGATCAAACCACTTCAGATTTGAAATCTGCCTTGAACTGTGAGGCTTTTGCTAATACTTGTCAGCTGATCCTACATACCCTTGTCTGGGCAGAACTCTGCCTGAATCCCAAAAGAAGAAAACTACTCTAGGCATGATTTCCTGGACTATGGAGAGATCCCATTACATACCTCTCAGTGACACTCAATATGCCATCCACAGCAAATCTTGATGAACTGGCTCAATCATTCAGTAGCCATGATTAGACTAGATGATGCTGGTGGTCTTTTCCAACCTTAATGACTCTATGATTCTGTGATTGGAACACTCCAAAATTACACAGTTTTCATTATGCGTGTGATTTCAGTACAGCTGTGATTTTGAAGCCTTCCAGTTACAACTGAATAATGTATTGTTATGAATTTATCAGCAACCATATGAACTTTAGTGTCGTCAAAGTTGGAAAAGACCTCTAAGATCTGTCCAGCCACCAACCCATCACCACCATGCCCACTAAACCATGTCCCTCAGTGCCACATTTACCCATGTCTTGAACACCTCCTGGGATGGTGACTCACCACTTCCTTGGGCAGACTGTTCCCATGCATTATCACTCTTTCTGAGAAGAGTATTTTCCTACATGGAATTTTTCCTATATTTCTGGACTAGAAATTTATTTTATTTTTATTTTTCCTATATTTCTATGGACTAGAAATTTATTTTAAAATAAAGAAGCTAGGCTGATGAAGGTTCATAATGTGCCTGCACTAGGATTAAGGTAATGGTGGCACCTTGCATAGATGCCATGAGTAAAGTGTTCAGTAAGTCTTTAGATTAGGTAACCTTTAGTTCTTGTGATGGTACGGTCTCCAAGAAGCCCATTGCTCAGCACTCTGAAGACTGTGCCTTCCTCTTGTCACATCATTGCATGTACACAGTGAAAAGAGGCTGGTGAGATTCCTAGCATGTTCTCCTAACGGCAAGTATGTTTCCCCAACCCGGCTCCAAGCTACATCCCTAATGGGCATGGAAGTCATAGAATCATAGAATCATAGAATTAGCTAGGTTGGAAAAGACCTACAAGGTCATCCAGTCTAACCATCCACCTACCACCAGTAACCCCACTAAACTATGTCTCTCAACACTATATCTAAACGTTTCTTGAAAACCTCCAGGGACGGTGACTCCACCACCTCCCTGGGCAGCCCACTCCAGCACCTGACCACTCTTTCAGAAAAGTAGTACTTCCTGATGTCCAGCCTAAATCTGCCCTGGCACAACTTGAGGCCATTCCCCCTCGTCCTGTCACTAGTTACACAAGAGAAGTGGCTGACCCCCAGCTCACTACAACCTCCCTTCAGGAGTTAGAGAGGGCGATAAGGTCTCCCCTGAGCCTCCTCTTCTCCAGACTGAACAATCCCAGCTCCCTCAGCTGCTCCTCATCAGGCCTGTGCTCCAGACCCCTCACCAGCTTCGTCACCCTCCTCTGAACACGCTCCGGGGCCTCAATGTCTTTCTTGCAGTGAGGGGCCCAAAACTGGACACAGTACTCGAGGTGTGGCCTCACGAGGGCTGAGTACAGAGGGACAGTGACTTCCCTACTCCTACTGGCAACACTATTTCTGATCCAAGCCAGGATGCCATTGGCCTTCTTGGCCACCTGGACACACTGCTGGCTCATGCTCAGCCAAGCATCGACCAACGCCCCCAGGTCTGTTTCCTCCACACAACCTTCCAGCCACTCTGCCCCAAGTCTGTAGCGTTTCCTGGGGTTGTTGTGGCCAAAGTGCAGCACCTGGCACTTGGTCCTGTTGAACCTCATCCCATTGGCTTCAGCCCAGAGATCCAGCCTGTCCAGATCCTTCTGTAGGGCCTCTCTACCTCCAGGCAGATTGACACTTCCTGCCAGCTTGCTGTCATCTGCAAACTCACTGAGGGTGCTCTCAATGCCCTCATCCAGGTCATCAATAAAGATATTGAAATGGACAGGTCCCAGCACCGACCCCTGGGGAAGTGTTCATATCAAAAGGACTGCAAGTCAAAGAAAATAGGTAATTAAACAGATTCACAAAGAGGAAGAAAAAAATAAGAGTTCTTCCAAGAAGCTTAAAATCAGAGGGATGGATGCAATATCCTCTTTGGATCACCCAGCACTTGATTTTTGGTAATAATCAATTAATAATCCCAGGTAGTAACGATGGCTGGATTCATTTTCTACTAAATGGCATAGTTGGATGTATTTTGGGATGATTTACACTGTTTCTGACTCAGCATGTCCCACAACACCCATCATTTATGTGATTTATAGTAAAGTGAGAAAAACTATATGGCTTTGATCCAATTGATTTCTTTGAATGCAATGGGATAAATAAGCAGGCAACAGAACACGTCTTACAAGAACAAAGGGCTGTTAGTGTATGTGTTGTTTTTTTCATTTGTTCTTTGTTGGTTGTTTTTGTTGTGTTTTTTAATATTTTTTTTGGCCTGGATGTCACTATGTGCTCTCTCTGAGCATCAAGAAATGAAGATCAGACCATGCCAAATGTGGCTTTGGCTTTGGACAGACTTTATTTCAATACTGCACTCATTGCTGCGCTGTCAGCTTTATTGCCACAAGAATGCAAGACTGGGCACAGCATCTAGGGAGAGTTATTTGTTTTCTGATACCTTCCCTGGGGTTTCCCATTTTAGTAGGCTTTCTGATTACTTTTGCTTTGTTTTCTTTGCCTTTTTGGATGAGGTTACTTTTGTTGATGCGTGGCCCAGATCTGTCCTACTCTACTCTGAAAGCTGGTAAATGAGCAAATCTGAGTTTGGGGATTGAAAGTGATGTAAAGGCGATTGTATCCACACTTTTTAGAGTCCTAAGTTGCTTGGGGCACGGAGTGTGTGTGTGTGTCAATGTACGTATATTCAGTGCTTTGAGAGTGATAGCTTTAAATGTACATATCTGTTGTGGAGGACTGTTTAAATGGGAAAAAATACAGATAAGTAGGAGCCCTTTTAAGAACCATAAATGAAAAGAAATCACTACAGCATTAAGGAACACTCACACATAAACAAACAAAATAATACAAAAAGGAGAGCAAAGAGAGCCAATAACTGCAAAAACAGCAGTCTCTTTTAGAGGAAAAGTAAAAACTGTTTTAAGGATAGGGAGAAAGGACAAATTGATAGCAAGCAATACAAATTAAAAGCTTGAGGGAGATAAGAGAAAAAAAAAAGGAATTTTATTGTTCAAGATTGTTAAAGTGAGTAAAAAGGAAAATTTAGTGTATGCTAAACCGAAATAAATTCTAATGGTAGTGGTCTGTTACTAGTTCAAAATGACAGAATTATTTATAATAATGCAGAAATTTCAATAAATGTCTATGTTCTATAATTGGAAGAGAGCCTAGTTACTTAATCCACAACCCAAGCTAATGAAATACTTTTCATTACACCAGCTGCTAGAAACAATGCCATACATCATCTAATAAAGTAAGACATTTTTAAGAGATACAAGTCTGAGCAATTTTGCATGCAAGAGTTTTAAAAGAGCAGGGTAAGGCTAATTGGAGATCATTGTTCTTCACTAAGAGAAGAGTGGAAGTTCCCTAAGTCTGGAGAGAACCGTGTGTCCTCTCTCCAGAGCCATCAGCCTCACATCTGTCTTAAGCATAGGAACCCACCATCTGATAGCGGATCCAAAAATGAGGGGATTGTGGGAAACATCATGGTTATAATTGAATAATATCATACTCCTTAAAAAAGAAGACTTATGGAAAATAGATTTTGTCAAGCTAAATTAATGCTTTGTATGAGAATACATAACTGCTTGATAGAGTCTCAGCATTTGTCATTAATTTTACGCATCATAAATAAGGCATTTTTCTTGGTGACAGTGAATAAACAGAACAACTGGTTAGCACAGTTCTTGGAAGTAAAAGTGATGCATATGGAGGAGAATGCAGAAGTTATATTCCCTCTGAGATTAGCCTGAGATCATTCAGTCCTATCCAAGGGAGTAGGTGAACTGATGCAGCGCTGTTGGAGAGGGTGCAGAGGAGGACCACAGAGATGCTCAGAGAACTGGAGCACCTCTCCTATGAAGACAGGTTGAGGGAGTTGGGCTTGTTCAGCCTGGAGAAGGGAAGGCTCCAGGGATACGGCATTGAGGCCTTCCAGTACTTGAAGGGAGCTTGTAAGAAGGAGAGGGACTGACTTTTTACGTGGTCTGATAGTGATAGGACAAGGGGGAATAGCTTGAAACTAAAAGAGGGGAGATTTAGATTAGGTATTAGGAGGAAACTCTGCACTCGGAGAGTGCAGAATTGCTGGCACAGGCTGCCCAGAGAAGTTGTGGATTCTCCATCTCTGGAGGTGTTCAAGGTCAGGTTGGATGGGGCCATGAGCAGCCTGATCCAGTGGTAGGCAACTGTACCCAGGGCATGGGGGCTTGGAGGGCATTGTAACTCGATGATCTTTAAGGTCCCCTCCAACCTAAGCCTTTATATGATTCTATGATTCCATGAACTGAAGAAGATGCATAGAAGAAATCAACGACTGATCTGGACAAACCTGAGGATGTAATGTGACTTAGTGCATTGTGGAGCTGACTATCCAGGAAGGGCAAATCCCATTAGCTGGATGGACAAGCAGTAGGATTCAGGCATTTAGAAAAGATTGCACAGGTGCAAGAAAAAGTGTTTTGATTGTGTGTTATTGATAGGATCATAGAATCATTAAGGTTGGAGAGACTACCAAAAACATCTAGTCCAACCATCAACCCACCACCACCATGCCCACTAACCATGTCCCTCAGTATCACATCTCCATATTTATTGAGCACCTCCAGGGACAATGACTCCACCACTTCCCTGGGCAGCCTGTTCCAATGCCTGGCCACTCTTTCTGAGAAGAAATTTTTCCTAGGATCCAACCTGAGCCTCTCCTGATGCAACTTAAAGCCATTATCTCTTGTCTTATCAAGGATAACTCCTACAAGTAAAATTAGTTTGGCTTTTTTTTTTTTTTTTTTTTTTTTTTTTTTTTCCAAAGGATGATAATTCAGGAAGGCTTGGTGCTAGGTGTTAAACTGGATCCAAGCAGATACTCATAACTGAATCATCTGTGTGCACTGATGTTCTGTCACCCTGCTAGTTCCCAGCCTCTCTCTGCTTTCAGCCCTCTTCTTTATGGAAGTGGATGGATACTTTGCTCTCACTGGGGGAGGAATTGGTCAGTGTTTGCATGGAGCTGAGTTCTGAAATAAAAAAAAACTTCTCAGCAACTCACGCCAGGTTTGCTGGAGTCAGCATTATGAAGTTCAGGCCATCTGTGATACACCTAAGGCAGCTGAGCAGCTTGGCTCCATCTGGAGCTGCCTTCGGCGTGCTGCTAGCGTTCTTGCTGAGGTCCCTTCATCTGAGGACGGTCAGATGTGGAGGGAGGACATCTTACACCCATGCTCTTCCAGTGAAGGCTTATGGCCCTTTTGCTCTGCCTCCTTGTTGGAGGATGCTGTTACAAAGCAGGGGCATTGTCCCTTCAGTGTGCCTCCAGTGAAAGCAGTGGGATGTATATGGGGTGTGGGACGGGGCTATAGGATTCTGTGACTATATGTGGGATAGTAGGGGATAGAGATGTATGGGTATGGGATAAGTGGGGCACAGCTGTTGGGTCAGGGAGGTGCGTAAGCATTGTGTAGGATACGGATATAAGGTTAGGGAGGTGTGTATGGGTTGCATAGTACAGGGCTGTAGGGCTGGGAAGGTGTATATAGGATGTTGTATGGGGGGTATATGGTTAGGCAAGTGTATGTGGGATACGTGGTTCAAGACTGTAGGGTCAGGGAGATGTGTATGTGTTGTGTAGTACAGGGCTATACGGTCAGGGAGAAGTGTGTGAGTTGTGTAGTACAAGGCTGTAGGGTCGGGGAGGTGTCTGTGAGTAGTGTAATACAGGGCTGTAGGGTTAGGGAGGTGTATATAGAATGTTGTATAGGGCTGTAGGGTTAGAGTTGTGTATGGCGTGTATGTGGTACAAGTGGTATATGTTTAGGGAGGTATGTATGGGTTGTGCAGGATGTGGCTATAAGCTTAGAGAGGTATATGTGATCTGCGTAGAACAGAGCTGTAGGATTGTTTATCCATGTGTGGAATCTGTTGGGATAATGTTATGATTCTGTGATCTCCAGGTGTAGAAAGTGTTGTAAGGTTATGCATACATACATGGGATTTTTGGGTCAGAGCTGTAGGGCTAGTGAGGTGTATATGAGATAGGAGGGACAAGGCTATAGGGGTAGGCAAGTGCATGGGTGTGAAGAGGGGCATTTACATGGTGTGTGTATGTGAGGGAGGGATGGAGGGGTCAGGGGGGAGTGGGAGACCTGAGGACAGACCAGGGCCAGGGCTGGGGTCAAGACCAGGGTCAGGACCAGATCAGGGTCAGGACCAGGATCGTGACCAGAGTTTGGACCACGATTAGGAGTAAGTCTGGGACCAGGATAAGGATCAGGATCAAATCCAGGATAAGGATAAAGATCAGGATCAGGATTAAGATCAGGATCAGGATGAGGGACGAGATCTGGACCAGGGTAAGGCTAAAGATAAGGATAAAGATCAGGGTCAGGATCAGAACCAGGACCAGGTCCAGCAACAAAGTCAGGACCAGGTCTAGGTCCAGGACCAGGTCCAGAAACAAGGTCAGGACCAGGGTAGGGCCAGGTCCCGAGCTGAGCTGGGGGTGGGACCACTGCTACACTCAATCCTATAGGGAGGGAGGCAGCGGGGACCGCGTCCCCCCCCGCGGCATCGTGCCCGCTCACCACCCTCGCTGACGGCCGCTCTCCTTCTCTCCTCGCTCCGCCGCCCCATTCCCTTCCTCCCTCCCTCCCTGCCTCCCTCCAGCAGAGCCTCCGCCTCCGCCTCCCTGCCCGGCGCCTGGTCCTGGCGCGGCTGCCGAACGGTCCCGCTCGACGCCTCCCGGACTAAATGCCTCTGTGACAAGCTCTCCGCCTTCGCCATCTTAGCCCAGCTCAGCCCCGACATGGTGAGTCCCTCCGGTCACCCGCGGAAAGGGGACGATGAGGAAGGGAGGGGTTGCGGGGCGGGAAGGGAAAGAGCAGGGGGACGATAAAATAGAAGAGATGGGAAGGCACAAACCGAAGCCCAAGTGGTGCAGGTAGCGAGCACCCTCATCCCTGGGGGCTTTACATCCTTACCCCCACCTCGCTGCCTTTATTCCACGGCCGCAGCTTGGGGAGGGGAGGACAAGCTGGGGATGCTGCTGCATTGATGTCCCCTTCCTCCCTATTCCTCATTCCTCCTGCACTGTGTTTTTGGAACGCTGCTGAAGTGTGTGCCTGGGAGGGGGGTTCCCCCCACTCCACCGTCACACGTGTCTTAATTTCGAGCATCATCCCCATCCTATATTCGTGTCTCTCTGCGTCCCCGTCACATCCCCATCTCATGCTCAGGGTCTTTTTGGGGGGGGTGATCCCTTGCGCCAGAATAAAGACGGGGGAGTTGCAGAGGGGGGTGTGCGCGAAGTTTCATCCGCTGCCTGCGGAGCGATGCCGCCGCCGCTGCTCGGACGGAGATTCCTCGAAATGCTCACGGGGCAGCTGCACCCTGAGTCAGAGCACGGGGCAGCTGCCAGGGCACCCAGGGCACTGCCAGGGTGGCCCGAAGGGGCTGCTCTCCTCCACCTTGCGCTTTTTTTTTTTTTTTCCTGGTAATTCCTCCCTTTTTGGATGCTGTCCCAAGTTCACGGAGAGGAGCTCCCCCTCCTCCCCTTCCACGCTCCTCCATCTGCTGGGCACTGGGAGTTACTGGGCCCTGGCAATTATTTACTAATTATGCCTTGCTTGTTAAACGCTGGCTTAATTCAGCAAAAGGGGAGGGAAGAGGAAGAAAGGAAGGGTGGTGTTGGTAAAGGGGAGGGGGGGGATCACATTTTCCAAGATGAAGGTTCGGTTTATTATTAGAAACACTAATGTATTTGGTCCACTAGTTACCATGGAAACAACATCTGCACTGAAGTGGTTTTAAAGACACAGTGTTGGTTGTGTTTGCCCAGGCCCCGTGCAGGCCCAGCCACTCCAAGTGGGCTCTTGAGCCCTGTGGAGAACTGCTCTTTGGGTCCTCTGGAGAGAGGCACTGAGCTTCTTATTTCCAAAGCAATGCTCTGGTTGAAGAAGGTTTGAAGGTAGGAGCATGTTCCTGCTTGGAGGGGACCTACAAAGAGTTCATAGAATCATAGAATTGTTAGGATTGGAAAAGATCGCTAAGGTCATCTAGTCCAACCACCGACCCATCCCCACCATGTCCTCTGAATCATGTTCCTCAGTGCCACCTCTCTACATTTCTTGAAAACCTCCAGGGATGGTGACCCCACCACCTCCCCGAGCAGCCTGTTCCAATACTTCACCACTCTTTCTGAGAAGAAATTTTTCCTAGTATCCAATTTGAGTTGGTTGCATCAATGTCCCCACAGCTCTCTTCTTCCATGGGAAATTGTTCTGCTGTCTGAAACTAAGTGTGGAAGGGAGAGAACCATGCTGGTACTGGAGTGGTACCCAAATTGTACCCAGGTGGTACCCAAGGTGGCCCTGCTGAGCTTGACTGAGCCATCTGGGACCCATCTCCGACAGATCTCTGCCTCATATTTCAGCTTGGAGAAGAGAAGGCTCTGGGGAGACCTCATTGTGGTCTTTTAGTATTTGAAGTGAGCTTATGAGCAGGATGGAGACAGAGTAATTACACAGGTAGATAGTGATAGAACAAGGGGGAATGGTTTTAAACTAAAAGAGTGGAAATTTAGGTTGGATGTTAGGAAGAAATTCTTTACTCAGGGGATGGTGAGGCACTGGAGCAGTCTGCCCAGAGAAGCTGTGGATGCCCCATCCCTGGAGACATTCCAGGCCGGGTTGGATAGGGCCCTGGGCAGCCTGATCTAATGGGTAGCAACCCTTCTCACAGCAGGAGGGTTGGCACTCAATGATCTTTAAGGTCCCATCCAACCTAAGCCATTTTCTGATTCTGTGATTCTACAGTCCATACATGCCCCTGCAGCACTGCATCCTGCAGTAGCAATACTCCATCCTTAATCCTGAGCTTACAGCTGCTTAAACTTTCAGCTCTGGACATTGTGATGACAACAGGGATGATGGGTGGGTGAGCCTTGTCCTGTGGTAGGAGGACACTACATGGTCATTGCAAACGACCCAGTCCCAGTGAAGTTTAGAAGGGTTATCAGAGACAATAAATCCAGATTACTGCTGCAGGAATACTTTTAAGGGAAAGCTTGAAATAAGTGAGCCCAGGTGTGCAGCTGAGCAACTGGGGAAGGTCCTGTGCTCATCTTATGGAAGTGAGCTGGGAAGTGCAGAGAAAGGAGTCTGTGGCTTGGATAAAACAGGAGTTTCTCTAATGCAGAGCTAACTTTATGTTTACAGAGGGATTGGGGTTTATTAACTAAGCAGCTTGGGAAATAAAAAAGTCAATTTGACATGGCCACATACTACTGCTCCCTCAGATCTTGGTGTTTAGGGAGTTATCTGGGTACCACAAATTGGTGTAAGCCCTTTATCATCAGCACAGGCATTTTCACACATCTGAGATTGGACTTGGCTGCAGGAGGATGCAGCTTCCTTCCCCCACACATGTTTTATTGTATCTGCAACTTACCTCTCTGCTGATCCTTTGGGGTTTTGGTCTGAAATTGCTTCCTCCATCCTCTTTCCAGCTCTTCTGGCTGTTGATTGGGTTGTAGCTTCACAATTCGTTATTCATTCCCAGACTGGAGTCAGCTCACGAGTTCATGAGTTCTTTGGCTGTGCTTGGAGGAAAGCTGAGACCTGAATTCCCCCTAAGTAAAGCCCAGCATTTGTCAGTGCTATGGAGCACTGCTCACTCAGTCCTCCTGCTTTCTTGTCCCAGTGTCATTCCGAGCTGCCTGCCTTCCCCAGAGGTGGCATCTCGTCAGTGTTGGTGTCTGCAGTGGTGACATTTATAGTGCAGTTTTTCATGTGCCTTTGGAGCTCTCCAGACAAGAAGCTCTGTCCGCCTGTGTCATTAATATTATTTATTGCCATAAATCTCCCTTCTGGAATCTTTGGCCCTGGCAGTTTGAAATATTTGTAACCCTGCTATGGGCACAGCTTCTTTGCAGTGAAAAGGGACCTGAAAAGGTTTGCGGGGAACAAGTGTTGGTACCCGGGCAGCTGATTCAGATGTGCCAAGGACAGGATTTTCCTGGGTGTTGCTTTTGTGGCTGGGAAAGAAAGCAGTTTTCCTTGATTTTGATGGAGTTATGGGCTGGTTTTAGGAACAGTTTTTGAAACAGACACCCCTAAATTATGATGGAGCTGTTCAGACCCAGACCAAATCCGAAGTTTGAGTTCAGCTCTTTCTCTGGGTCTGATTTCCCTTGGATCCTGCTATTTCAATTAGACAGAGGCAGTTTCTCTTGTCAGTTTCGCTGGATTGCTGTCTGACTGTCACTGGACACTAAAAGGTCTTAAATTAAAGAACACAGACAAGGTTTTGCTTCTGTCTTTTCATCTTGGTTTTACCCCGTGCCCAGCTTGGTAAGGGAATGGTACTGACGCACTCCAATGCTACACCCGCATAATAGCAGCGCTAATGATGAGGAAAGGGGGGATGATAAGGGCAAAAGGAAATTATGAAGGGTCTGGTGATGGTGTTTTACAATATTTCTTGCCAATTCATTGGAGATGGGAAAAATCATAAAATCGTTAAGGTTGGGAAAGACCACTAAGATTATCTAGTCCAACCATCCATCCATCAACAGAAGGAAAGAGAGCAGGAGGCTGGGGATTTGCAGGGCAGCCTTTTACTCTTGGATTGTCTTGTCTGAGTTTGGCTTGTATCATCTCTTCTGCCTGCCATGTCTGGTCTTTATAAAGTCAACTAAGTTTTAAAGTTGAGCTCTTAGAGCAGTGATAATGTACCAATCGAAGTACTGAGTTTGCTTGGAAACGTGTCGGTGAGATGGTAATTGCAGCAGTGAGATGCGATGTCCCAGGTTGTTGCAATACAAAAAAAAAAAGTGGATTTTATACTGTTTGCTTCACTTTGCACTAAGGCAAGCAACATTTCCTGGTATGCTTCTTACCTAAGGGGACAACGAGTTCAGAGCTCCTCTCTCGACTCACAGCGTTTACTTTTTTTTTTTTATCTGAAAACATCCCGATGATGTCTGTGCAGCAGAGGAGAAAAAATCCTTTTTACCCTGGGGAAATAATGAAGCATAGAGAATAGACTCACAGTGTGCATCTTGGCCGGGTCAGAATGGCTGCTCGGAATGGGCTGACGATACTTTTGATGGAAAATTATGGCAGTGCTTCACTTTGATAAGACCAGGGCACTTTATTTGGAGATGAGTATTTTAACTTTTATATTCTACCATTGTTTATCACCTGAGATTTGGAGCCTGGATAAGAACAAAGCCTCCTGCATGCCTTCAGAACAACCAGTCTTCAAATTCACAGTTATTCGCAGGTTTCTTTAAGAATAATGCTGCTTCTCCTGCAATGTTAACTCTTTGATTCAAAACCTTGACTTTTCTATCAAAGAGAAGTTCTCACTTTTGCTTGGCTTGAGTTCTTAAGGTGTCAAACCACTGCCATCCTGCACTGTGGGTCTAGTGAAGAGCTCGTGAGGTTGGTGTATCTGTATGTATTGGTTAAGCCACAGGACTGGGAGCTGTTCCTGTGCTTGCAGATGAAATCGTGACCTTGGGCTAATCACTTCATTGCTTCCTGCTTCCCTTTCCCCAGCTGCAGCACCCTTGCAGGTGACATCCCAGCCTGTATGCATCCTCATTTGTACGGTGCCTGGAGCCTGAAGGGTGCTACAGAAAGGTCCAAGTGCTGTCATTTCCCCAGGAGAGCATTAGGAACCTCCGCTTGCTCAGTTAGCAAGAGTTGTTCCAGGGCAGAGCTGTGAGTATTTGGATTTCTGAGGTCCAAATCACGCATTTGTGGCATTGGCACCTTATCACCCTGCCCTGCTGCATGTGGAGTATGTCTCGGCTGATTGTGCCTCTTGCTACAGAGCCCTTGAACTGGAAATACTTCCTGAAATTGCCTGATATTGAAATACTGAGAGGCCAACATGAAGAAGGGAAATCCAGCTGGGACTGCTGCCCATCCCAGGAGAGCTTTGTGCTGACACTGGGGAATCTTATGGCGCAAGTGCTGCTATGTTTACTCAGGGTGGGTCCTTCCCCAGGTCTGTGGCAGCCACTGGGAGCAAGCCGTGATTCTGCAAATCATAAGCTCCGTGCTGCTCTTTCTCTTGCTCTGCAAGGATGCTCTATTTACTAAATATGGTACAATCCCCCTGAGTTTGTCCAAGCGTTGTTAGCATGGAGTGGATGGAGCATGAACCAGCTGGGTTTTCTCCTCCCACTCTCTCATAATACAATTAGGAAAACAGAGAGGACATATGATGCCCGTTGGTGGCCCAATGGCCAACCAGCATCTAACCATGAGAACTGCATTAGTTTTTTAAATGTGGCCTCCTAACAGAGGGGCTGATTTGTGATCTCTCATCACCGCTTTTCTGGAAGTCACCTGCTGTGTTTGCTTTGTCATTGCTGACTTGAAGTCTGTCAGCATGCATTGCAGGAAGATTTTGGGCTAACCCTCATTGAGTTTGGAGAGAACATGGAGTTAATGATTTTTGATGGGCTTTGAGAGAAAGAGGAATACTGATAGAGCCTGTGCACTGCTGCAGGTGCCAAGAAGCAGAGCAACGCTGGGTTTGCTGTTTTGGTGTGAGATGTGGATGGAGATTGCTATGTGCTGTACGCATATAACTGAGGAATCCACGAATAAGTGATCAGTGTGTGAACAAATGCAAGTAAAGAGACAGAGACAAGGGTTGTAGGAAATCCCTCTCAGTGCTGCGTTTCTAGGAGAGACAACAGCGGAATATATTAAAAGAAGGCAGGTAGCACACAAAGTAATAATAGGAGGATTTGGCTCAGCATATTAAGCAGTCCTCCCCACATCCCACCTCCTTTGGCTGTCTGCGGATTCAGCTGTCTGTCGATCCAACGAGCAGTTCAGTCGATACTAACATCTGACAGCTTTTGACTGCTGAGTTTTTTTTACTCCGCGCTTGTGGATTCACTCGGGGCTTTCGCTGGAAATTCCGGGAGGTGGGATTGCTGCAGCTCTCCGAAGCCAGAGTGCTCCGCACAGCCCTGGCAGCGACTCTTCTGCAGGCAAATGCTGCATCACCCTCTGTCTCTCCATCTGAAGGGGACGTGGGAGAGAGGAGCATGATCAAGTGGCTGTGAGCTTAAAACACTGTGGGATTCACTGCTTCAGCGTGAGTAATACCGAGCCTAATTCACCCTTCAGTGTTCAGATGCGAAGAGCTCTGGCATTAACCAAGTGACCCTAGGAACAGAGCGTGGCTGAGGTTAGTCCCTTGGCTTCAGCTGGAATTAAAATCTCCCTGTCTGCATCTGGGGCGCTGCTTGTCCAGGTGCTCCCGAGGGGTTTGGTGCTCATTTTGAACCTGCAGTGGTTAATGGCTTGGTGCCACGAAGGCAGCTTAGCAAGTGTGACAGCTGCCCTATTACCGAGCCATGGCTTACTGCTCCATTAAAAGAGACGTGGATTTAAGCCAGGACACCCGGGTTTTCCCCATTCCCACTTTCCCCTTTGCTAGGGGTTCAAAAAGCAGCTCTCAGTCTCAGCCTGCAGTGATTTGAGCCATCTAGGGCCAGAAGTGGGGTAAAGTGGGGTAAGCAGTGTCTCTCTGTGATGCTCTGTGCTCAGGACTGGTACAATATATGAGTGTGGGAGTGATTGTATGTGTCTGTGTACGTGGGAAGGGACAATGTGTCATCCACACCTGGCACGGTACCCTCCACACGGACAGCAATGAGCAGGGGTGAGTTCTGTGGGAGGGTTTGTGTTGTTTCTCAAGGTGAAAATGCCGAGGGGAAAGAGGATAATAGCCTTCAAATGGATAGAAAGGAGCTGAGAAGAGGGAGTAATCTGCTTTCTGTGTCTGCTGAGGATTGGGCTTGAACTGCAGTGAGAAAGGTTTAATTTAGGTGCAAGGGAAAACCTCCTGGGTGTGTAGAATAGGCAGGCCTCCATCAGCAGAGACTTGGTTGAACGAGCTAGGAATGGTTTGTATGGCTTTGGGGCAAGCGAATGGGTGAGATGAGCTTGGCAGGTCTTTTCCCTGCCCTTTTGCCTGTAAACCAGGTCTCCTCTGTGTCTGCTTCTTACTGCGTAAAAGGGAGAAAGCTCTTGTTCCTCTGTTATTTTATATTTATCACATGTAACTTGGACCACCAATTTGCTTAGGAGGCTTAGCTACAGAGCATGACTTCAGCAATCTGCTCAGTGCTGAATGGGCCAGAAGAGCCAACCCAGTCCAAAATAGCTTCCAGCTGAAACGCAGGAGAAAAAGCAACACATGGATACAGGCGGGCGTGGGGGCACGTGTAAACAGCGCGAGGGCTTTAGTCATAGCAGCAAGTCGTGGCACATCTGCCGTCGTCAAGAGCTTTTCGTAGGCATTGCACCAACCCAGCTTTTACAGAGGAGGTTTAAAGAAGGGGCACTGGATTGCTTTCTAGGTGGCTTCTTTTTTGGGGGGGGAGGGGAGGGATCACTTCTCCCACTGCGTGGGACAACGTGGGAGACAGCACAAAGGTGCTTGTTTGAAAATGGTAAGGAGTGGGTGATGGAGGCTGGTTTCATTGGCTCATTAGGGGTGGGAGTCAGCGCATTAGTGCTAAATGGGATTATCTTCCTTTTCAAAGCCCTTTAAGAACTAAGCAGGTTGTGTTTGAAGCCCCAGAGAAGTGGGAGATGGTTGAAACGTCAAGCATTCTGTACCTGTCTCTATTGTGCTCTGTAGAGCTTTTGCCCAGAAAAACCTTTTTTAAGTAGTTTTGACCAGCTCCTTCACCACTGAGTCCTGTTGTGCCCTGCCTAAAGGCTTAGGTTACCCTTGAACTGCCATGCAATGAGACATGGATATTAAGTCATTATTATTATTATTATTATTTTGCAACAGATGGCTACTCATTTAAACTAAAATTGGATCTGTTTCCAAAAGGCTTGTGCCTTCATACTGTTTCTCTCTATGAATAGCCGAGTGGACAAATTTACTGGTAGTATTTTGATAGTGAAGGCGGTCTTTAAGTTAAAATGGTCGATATACATGCAGAACCATTGTCAGATTCTTAATTATGAGTATATGAGCTTGAAAACTCCTTCTAAAAGTTGGGACAGTCTAAAAAAGATGTCAGCATGATGTTGTGTCTGATAATGGTCCATCGAAACTAGGTCTGTAGCTTGAATGCTCTCTTGCTACCTGCCCTCCCAACCAGAAGGATGTACAGAATATATGCAATAAATCTGTGAAAGCAAAATGACACTACTCTTTTCCCATAAGCAAGACAATGTTTTCATTTTTCATTACAAATTGTTCTTTTCGCTCTTTTAAATATGGCAATAGTGTCAGCCCTTCCCTGGGTAGGGAATATCTTACTACTGGGGACAGTTTGGTTCTTGTTTATACCGAATTGGCACAGTGGTAAATCCAGAGGCTGTTACAGTTTTACTTTCCAGTCATTCAGTTGTGAATGAGATGAGCATCAGGATGAAAGCGGACTTCTGATGTGCTGCTTTGACATCAGTGTCCCATGTAAAGGGAACTAGCTCCCCAGTAACCAGCTGTGTATTATGCTGGGTGGGTGAAAACATGATTGATCCCATGGGCTCTTCAGATTGCAACTGGGAGAAAGCTGTCACTGTCATCATAACAGCATGCGGCATCTGTGTGATGCTCACAAATCACATCATCTGCTAAATAGCTGAAATCCCTTCATATCATTTTCAGAGGCAAATTCTAGGCAACATGCTCCCAAAAGACTCAGAGGACTGATAATGGCTTGGAAATGTAGAATCGTAGAATCATTGGAGTTGGAAGGGACCTTCATAGTCTACCTAGTCCAAGTCCCCTGCAATAGACAGGGACACCTACAGCTAGATCAGGCTGCTCAGAGCCCCGTCCAGCCTGACCTTGAATGTCTCCAGGGAAATCTTTTACTTCAAGATTTTCGGTTCAACCTTAGGTTGCATCAGGAACCATTGCCAGCGCAGAGATCTTCAGTGACTGAGCAGTGAGATCATTGAGTCCAACTCCTGGCACCAGACAGGACAACCCAAAATTCAAGCTCTGTGTCCAAGAGCGTTGTCCAAATGCTACTTGAGCTCTGGCATCTTGAGGCTGTGACCACCACCCTGGGGAGCTTGTTCCATGCCCACCACCCTCTCTGTGAAGAATCTTTTGCTAACACCCAATTTGACCTTCCCCTATGCAGCTCCACGCTGTTCCCTTAGATCTTGTAGACACCTCGTTTCTGCCTGCTGTCAGATATTCCCCTGATGGTTTTCTCTCCAGGGTAGGGTGTACAGGGATAGGGAGGATGAGTATTGCCTGTTCTGTAGGGAAACTGCTGGTCTGGCATTACTCACCAGCACGACACTGATGGAGTAAAACAAACAGCAGGTTGTTTTGGAATAATTTGGTGAAATGCTGTCACCTGGCATGGAACCAAAATACTGCTTAAAACAGGATAAACACAGTCTGGATTCCCCCCTCATTTTCAATTCCCAGTCTGCCATAGTATTATTTTTTTCTCTCCTTTTTTTTTTTTTTTTTTTATAATGTGTGTAAATCTTACACATTTTCCTGCAAGGGGCTGTATGCTACTGCTATGAAGCTAGTCGAGCTGAGGACACAGAAGTGGAAGCAGAACAAGATGAGCAATGCAAGGATAAGCACTGTAAATCATTTATCAACTTTGAACTGATTGTCCTCTGTGTAGTACAGAGAAGGAACAATCCAGACTACAGAGAAGCAATGAAGGAGGCTCATCTTTAATGTCATTAGACTCTGATCATATGTCCATACTCTAAAATAATACTAGTAATAATAGTAATATTAATAATATCAAGGTACAGAAGAAACACTCTATCACTGCCCTGTAATTGTCCCCATTTTGTAATTGTTATTACTGTTTCTTGGCGTGTTCCACCAATGCCCAGGGATGGTCCAGGGGATGGAGTGGTCCGTGGACATTCCAAGAGGCAGTATGGACAAGACCCATCTGCTTAGAACCTTGAGTTTGTATGAGCATTAGCTGAACCATATTACTTTGTTTCAAGGCAACGTGGCCAGGTGCATCCTGGACCATCTTATTTTCAATTACAGACATAACAAGACAGGGCTTTACTGCTTACTGCAGTGCTTTTGATGATACTATTGTACAGTCTGAATGAAGTTCCATCTGCCTCTGTTGTCTCAGAAGAAAAGAGAGCATACTCACAGAGGTGTTTGGTTATTAACAGCCTTTTTTGTGTGTATATGTTTGTTAAAAGTGGTTCTATTTTCTCTTCCAACATGTAAAACGTGTTTTAAAGGGAAAGGCTGAAACAGAATGAGTCTTACCATATGCATAAAAGCAAAGTTCTAAAAAACAGACTCTCTGACTGGCTAGTTAACAAACAGTTAAACAAAAAACACTCTCCTCTCTTCTTCATACCTCCCCGTGTTAATATTGCACAGCAGAGAGAGAGATGCTTGTATTTGCTTGTCCTGATGTAGCTCCAGGAACCCCTGAAGGCATTTACACATATCAAAAATCCAAGCTGAATTAAGCTCTGGAAGAGAGAGGGAGTGTGCTATTATTCTCTTCCATTTACGGGGTTTAAAATAAGCCCCTGAGAAGTTAAGGGCTGTGTTTTCAGTCTGAAGCAGATCGTTTGAGTGGACGTTGAAAAGATTGGCCTATATAATGGAGCTATGCATATGCAGTTGACCTGCGGGCAAGCTGGGAATAGACCCCATGCTCTTCACTTGTTGTCCCCAAGCTCGGCAACCTGGTTCCCAGTCTATGACTTTCACAGGGATGCTGATATTCAGTAGAGGCTCATTAAGCAGTGGTTTCACTAGTTTTGCAGTGGGAAAATTGTAGTGAGGGAATAAAAACATGTATTTTAAATAATAGTAGCGGGCTGTTTAGTGAAAATCATAGGATTGTAGAATGGTTTGGATAGGAAAGGACCTTTAAAGATTATAAGATTATACCTCTCCTGCAATGGTCAGGGACACATCTTTCACCAATTTTGGCTGCTCAAGCCCCATTCAGCCTGGCCTTGAACACTTCAGAGATGGGGCATCCACAATTTCCGTGGGTCACCTGTTCCAGTGCCTCACCACCTCGCCACCCTCATGTCAAAGAGTTTATTTCTTGTGTCTAATAATCATGGAATCATAGAAGGGTTCGTGTTGGAAGGGACCTCAAAGACCATCCAATTTCAACTCCCCTGCCATGGACACATTTGCCAGCTACCACATCAAGAGGCCCAGGACCCCATTCAACCTGGCCTTGAACACCTCCAGGGATGGGGAGTGCTTAAGAACAGCTGGCTGAGCAGCAGGAGAATACTCCTTAGTATTAACACAGGCATGATCCAGCCCTCCTTGATATCTGGACTTCACATTCTGGACTTGGGAATGCAGTCTGGTAGTTGAAACAGCAGCAGCAAGCTGATTGCTGTGCTGACAACTGGCAGGTAGATAATGCGCGCTGTTAACTCCCGTAATTCTCTACCAGACTGAAGGAAATTATCCTGACAGTTCCTATTAACGAGTGGTTATGTGACCACTCGTCTGCCCTGAGAGCTTCGTCAAGGCTGTTTACTAAATGCAGATTGCCATGTTGTATCTTGAGAGCAGACTCAATACTGAGTGAAGAGCTAGCAGTTGTTAATAAATAGTAACACGTTAAGGTATCTCTCTGGGTGATTTTTGTGTACTGCAATTACACAAAATTGCCTCTTAGACTGGCCAAATTACATAAAAGGAGCCCTCAGTTCCACAAATACATTCCCAGTAATGGGCACCTATTAGCTTTGACACAAGAAGATGGTAGTTATGATATGAAGGGAGCAAAATGAGGTACTAATCCTCTGAACCTCTCTCACAATGACATGAGCTGAGCTGGGGAAGATGTTGGAAAAGATGTTGCAAGGAAATTATTTGTTAATGACACTACCAAGTGATTTTCCTGCAGGGATCTCAAAGCCCTCCTCAGAGGTGGGAAGATCGTTTGGTCCTTCCTCACTGCTCCTCTGCTCTGAATTAAGTCAATTCTGGAGCGCTGCTGATAATTCTGACCAAAAAATCTCCTTTCAGTGGGGACCCAGTTTTGCCTTCACTAAATCCTTGCTAATGCCTGTATTTTGGGGCCCTGCTCTTTCTCTCTCCCCATCCCTAGAAGAATTGTATTAGTGTGTATGACACAAGCTGAACTTTCTGCTCTGGTAACACAAGCTGAAATGTCTGTGGGACAGAGCAGACCCACAATAACCAGTGCTAGAAGTATGTCTTCCAGGAGATGAAAATTGAGCCTTCTATATATGTAATTTCACCATGGGCCTCACCAGCTGGCATGGCCCCCTGCAGCTGGATATCTGGATGTCCATGCTACTTTCATTGAGCACTGTGTGAGCAATGGTGTATGAACAGCAGCTTCTTGTGCTGTGGGATTGGGGTATGAACTTGCAAGGGCAAGGCTTTACTCCTTTTGGCTCTGCAGAATCCTCAGAGGTGGATACATGCATCAGCAACAGCACTATGAGCTGAACTGTATCCAGAGCCTCGTTCTTACTGAGATGAAGTCTTCATAGCATCACTCATTATCAAAGTCCTTACAAGATGTTGCATATTACCCTGGAAAAATAACCTAGATTGCTGCCCTTGGGGACAGGGAGCCTGGGTATGAACAGTGCCTGGCTGATGGGTGGTAGCTGGAGATAACACGGTAGATCCATCACATTCAAATCTTGTTCATAGATTTACACCTGTCTTTGTTACCTGCATGCCACCAAAGTAACACAGAAAGCCTGACCCTGAATGAGAAACCCAGAATCTAACGAAATAGGGATAAAAATATTTTCCGGATTTTTTCATGGATCTCAAGCGCATCCACCTATTGGTCATTCATTCCAGCAGGTTGTTTTCTTACAGCAAGGACATCAACCACTTTGTTTAGAAAACTGCCACTTTCATGAGTACTGGTAAAAGCACTATTTTCCAGCAATTTTAACAACTCTTTGATAGCTCTCTGCTTTAAAAAGGGCTGTCTAACCAGCAAGAAAATCAACAGAATGTGGCTTTAAAAACTGCTCAATAATTGTGAAAAGCCTTTAGTCTAGTGGCACGATAATGGTTTCTGAACAGTTCCTGGAGTAAAGCATATCCATCTGGTCCACTTCTTTTTCAGAAAAGTAGAATGAGCACCACTGTTTGTGACTTGTGAAGAGAGATAGAGGGTGCTGGACTTAGTCTTATAGAGAGGAAGATAACCACAGCATACAGGTATTAGATTGGCAGCCACAAAAATGATAAAATCAAACCCCTCTCACTTGTGAGTGATGATATAACGGGACAAGAATCACAAACCATAGCTTGGAAGATTTATGCGGGATGTTATGAAAAAGTTTTCACAGGCAGAGTAGTATGGTCTTGGAATAGTCACCAGAAATATATGGGGTCTATAAAACTCATCTAGACAATGCCATGACCAGCCTCACTTAATGCTGGTGTTAGTCTTGCTCCAAGCAACAAGTTGCATTAGAAGCCTCCAGATGTCCCTTGCAACCAGTACTTCTGCAGTTCTCTACTTTCATGAATCTTTAATTTGAAATATGCTAGAAGTCAGGCTCAAGGCAACCATTCTGAATTGCAAACACATTCATAAAACCAAAGCGTAGCACCTTAAGTTCCAAATGCCTGCATTTAAACTGGGAGAAAAATAGATGATTTAATCAGTGACTTTATTAGTAGGCTGTCGTACCTGTAGAGAGTTTGTTCAGCCTTTCTCAGTATCAAGGAAGGGAAAAGCAAAAAGAACAGCTTGCTTGTAAGGTCTCAGGCAAACTGCATGGCATTAAGAAATAGCGTTTTTGACTTTGTTCTAATTGGAGCCTGTTTGACCCTGGAGCCAGAGCAGGGTAATGGAACAAGCACAGCTCAAATGCAGTCACTTTTCACAGTGCTGTGCAGAAACTAAGGGGAGGAAAGAAAGACATGTAGAGAATACAGAGGAAGGAGAGCCAGAGAGAACTGTTAAGAGTAAAAAGAGAAGGAAGGAAAGTAGTCGTGGAAAATGGTCAAAGTAAGGGAGAAAAAAAGTAGAGGGAAAAAAGGGAGTGAGAAAGGAAAAAGGAGGAAATAGAAAAGAAGAAGGAAGCAAAGCAAAATTGTGAAGAAACGAAGGAGTGTCCTTCTGCCCTGTTAGGCAGAGTGATGCAGTGGCAGGACAGCAAACAGCCCCAGGCAGTAGAACTCGTTATTTCCATCCTAGCTGATGTCATTGATTGCTTTTCTCCTCCTTTGTCATGCTTTCTGACAGAGTCCTGGGACTTGAGACTCATAACAACCAACTCTGTTCCTACTCAGCCCAGGCTAAGGTTTCTTTTCCAGTTCCGTAGTGGAACAGTCTCATCTGCATTTTGGGATACTTCCAAATGCCACACATCAGCAGATATGGGGAGGTGAAAGAGGCAGGACTGGGCCATTTGGGACCATCTTCTGTCCAAGCAGGTGGAGACCCTGAACCTGGCCTGCCCTTTGCAACCAACCACTTCGCTCCTCAGCTGTGATGCTGGGAAACTCCCGTAAGACTTTCTCTCTTACTTTGAGGGCACCTTTGTGTCATTCTTTTGGCATTACTATTTCTTTTTAAATCAGTCTTTCGTTTTCCCCTCTTCTTCCTCCAAGAAAATTTTCCTTGCCAGCCTCAGATCCCACAGCATCCAACCACCTTCTGTCAGGGGGTTTAATTAATCAGAAGAAACAAAATAAACGATGCTTCATTTGCCAAAGGGAAGAAATGTAGGAGGCAGAAAGGAAGATGAAGAGGACAGAGAAATCTTAAAAATGGAAAAAGAAAGCAGAATCCTAAGCTATATAGGCCTGAGCCTTTAGGATGTCCTATTCCTGAAAAAGTGATCTGCTCTTATTACAGCCAGTGTGAGTTATCCACTCTCACAATGCCAACAGGACTGGATGGATGAGGAGGTCAGAGAGGATGTGGAAGTGAGGGCAATTAAGGTTATTGTGTTTTGAATATTGGGAGAAACTCTACTCATCTATTAAAACCCAAACTCAGTTTCTCATGTTGCTCTCAGATGGCTTTAGGAGTGATTTATATGTCCTTATTTATTTATTTATGTTTGCTTTAATGGAGCTCCTCCCCGACTTTTATTCAGTTACCCATGAAAAGTCAGTGAAACAAGACCTACTTAAATCAAATGTCACAATTGATGCTCATCCCAGGCCACTGTTTGTGTGATGTGAACTCATATTGCCGTAAGCGAGGATCAGGGAGAGAAAAAAGGGTTGAGAGTGAGACTGGAATGAGAGAACACAAACCAGTGCATGTCTGAGGAGCTTGTGCTCCCCAGTTTATCACAACCATTCATCTCTGAGGTGGGGTAACGGGCTCTGCAGGGAGCAAGCAAAGCACAGATGGAAAAGGGAGAAGCTGTGATTTTGTGCTAGAGATTCTATCTCCCTTCCATATCCTGACTAAATCAGAAACTTCTGTTCACAGAAGATTCCCCTCCGCATATCAATTTATAATGAGCAGGATACAATATTACAGCACTCAGAGCACATGGAACGTGTCCAATTACAACTTTTTTTTTAATGAGAGGCTATTTGAAATGTTAATATTTTCATTGAAATGTCTTACTTTGTGTTTGCCTACTTCCCCCCCAAAAAACAGCTTCTAACCTTCCACAAATATTTGGCAGGAGTAAACTCTCACGGTGTGAATAGAGACACATGAGTCAGTGTTAAAAATCTCAGTGATCCAAGTCTTCATAGAAGTTAAGAGGAAGAATCATTGTGTGAACTGAAGCCTTTTCTGGAAGTATTTCAGGATGCTTTAGGTGGGGGAAGATGCAGAACCTTGTTGGATGGATTGATGAGGCTCATTGCCATGTTGTTCCATGTTTATGCACAATTGCTCATAGTTCAAAGGACTGGGTCATTGCCTGGAATCCAGTCCCATAATTTCAGCAATCTGAATTAGGTTCAGCATCCAGAACCTTGATATGTATGGGTTCAGATAGTATGTATGGTGTTAGGTTCAGAGAATCCCAAGTCTCCTGTTTCATGAAGGAAACTCAGTGAAGCTGTGCAGTCATATTAAGGTAATGACGTGTCGGAGGTAATATGATGAGCAAGGAGGAAACGTTGCAGAAAGTTAGCACCACACTGCAATTCAGTTTGGCTTCCAGTCTGCAACTGATCTGTAACCAGTCATCTCCAAGTAAAAATCCCACAAGCAGCCTGTACTCCTTTGGCTGTATATACCCAGTTGGGTATTCAAGCCTTTCAATTTATTGCTACATTTTGTCCTAGATCCCTTAAGCTCTTGTGCCAGCCTTCCCAATAGCCCCTGTGGGGTTCAGGGCAGCGGTATGGTGAAAGTTTTGTTCCTCGTTAATTCCACCCTTGAGATTCAAAATGTGAGAGTTGATTATGGTTGAAATATGCAAGTAAGGAAGATCTTCCCAAGCCCTTCAAACTGCCAGGATAGTTCAACTCAGATAAGAATATACTGGGGAGGTTCATCTCTTCTTCATTGTGGGCTCTGTGGAGTAAATCTAGCTGTAGGCCTTCAGTCAATGGACATATTTGCTTTGCCCATGTGTTGAGTTGGCCAGACTCCATATAAGCACAGCTCTGAGCCTTGCTAATATATTTTGCTTTGCAGAAGGCTCAGTAGCCTGGAACAGAGCTGCAGTAACCTCTGCTTCATGATGTCCTGCTGATTGGAGGTTCAGGTTGAGCAGCCTCATGCCTGCCAAAAAAATAGTCTGGACAAGTCCTTAGAGGACTGCCTGTTCCATTCCCAAATTCATGCGTAATTGATTTTTCTTTTTTATTTTTTTTCTACCCTAAGCCCTTGCTATGTCAGAAACCATCTCACCTCCGTAGTTGTGGCAATAGGTGTTGGTACTGCGCCAGTCTAATGACAACCTTGACTGTGCTCCCACACCTTTGCATACTGCTTAATCACTTTAAATACGGGGTTCTGGTGCATCTGCTGCATGGTGGGTCTCTGCTTCTCTGCCTTCCCACCAGCAGAGATCACTGACGTGGGAATGAGAAACATGCTGAATAAAAAGCCTGCAGCAGAGGAAACCAAGTGGGAAAGAGATCCTAAGAACAAGGGGAGTTTAGTGGTTTTAGTCTGGCAGATACTAGCTGGTTATGGAGTTAGTCTCAGGGAATGCAGAGAACTGGATGAGGAGTAGTTACAACACGTGTGTTTGTTCTTGGCGTTGCAAAGCGTGGTGAGCAGCAGATCTTTTGTATTGAAACAGCAAAGGAGAACCATTGCATGCCAGCATTTTCCATAAGAATCCCTGCATATGAAGAAATGCCTTGTCAAGTAGCATAAGAGTGGGGAAGTGATGGATGGTATGACTAGATGCTGCTCCCTGGGGAGGATATACATCTTATTTTTCCTTTGCTTGCTTCAGCTCCTCCCTTGCCAGATGGATGTTTGTAGTCAGTGGAAGATTTTCACCTTCTTTTCATCCTCCAAGCTTCAGCAACGGCCATTCCCAGAAGAGCTCATTTGTAATCGTTCTAGTGTAGGCAGAGCTTTCTGCTGTTTCCTCATTAATTATCTTTGAAGTTCCACACTGGATGTGAAGGGTCTGATCTCCTCTTGCAACCTGTGCCTTTTACACACCTCACTATGAACATCAGGTTTTTAACCCCAGCCTTAACACTGGTGTGTGTGGGAGCAGAATTAAGTCCAAAGAAAGACAGAGTCAACCTGAAATATCTAATGGGCCTCTCTCCTCTTTATTTGTATGTGTCGTGTGATGTGAAGGTCAAATGAGTTGATGCACAGTCAGACAATTAGGATGAAAGTCCTTGCCATGAAATTGAGCTGGTAGCGTTTGCTGAGCATCTTCTTCGTCTTTTTTTTTTTTTTTTTTTTTAATGTCTTACTTTCTCTTTTTCAGAACATGGAAAAGGTGCTGGTCCCTTCTGTCACGTTAATTGTAGGCTGTGGAGTATCTTCGCTGACACTTTTGCTGTTGATTATCATTTATGTCTCTGTTTGGAGGTATGGCTTTCATTCTCTTCTCTTCTCGTTGGGGAAAGTAACTATTTCTTGATCTGCATGGATCCTGGAGGTTTTGCTGTCCTATTTTGGGTGTCTGGTGCCTGAGGAAGAACTACTTTGTAATGAGTGGGTCCTGTAAAAAGTCATCATGGTGGCTTAGTTGGCATTACTCTTTCCTTTTAGTGCCAGATGAATTAGTACAGTGAAATTAGTACTATGACCTCATGTAGTCTCATTGTTCTGTTTTCAAAAGCTGTTTGTGTTGTTTTCTATGCCTTTATATATCCCAGGAAACCTTGTTTGCAGAGAGGTGGACGTGCACTGCCTCCTGGCAGGCAAGTTGCTTTAAGGTATTCTGGGCTGGGTCTTTGATAACTTCAAAATGTCCTTGATCTATTATGAAAACATCTGGCCTGAAGTAGTAACAGTACTTTGCAGGAGCTTAAGGATGTTACATCTCGTGGGCTAAATAATTCTCCAATCCCTTAGCTTCGTTCGGCCTTTGGCTTCAGATGCATATGAGATTCTTCGGTACATCCCATTTCAAAGAGCTCCTGTACACCTATACGGAGGTCAGATGTAACCTTAAATTGCCCCTTTGTAGGGGTTGAAGTGATTTTATAGGAGAGTTGTGTTAAACAAAGGCCCACACTGGCCCACTTCCCTGTAAGATACATGTTGGTGGACTGTTGCAAGTCTGAGAACCCAAGATGTGCATGAGATTCATCGCATTCCGCAAGATCTCAGTTTACACTATGGAGACCCATGCCTTTTCTAAACTTGTGGCAGGCATGCTGAGATCTTCATGACTCTAGATAAACAAAAGAGGAAAATCAGAACCAGGTGAATGACTATGAAACTGAAAAGGAATGGCTACATTCTGAATATACTGTTCATGACCCTTTGTGAGAAGGGATCAGTGCAAGACTCTCATTTTGTCAAATGACTCTTCTTAGTAGGGAGAAAAGGGTAAAATCATTTTAGATTTGTAAATAGAGATGATGTTTTCTACCCTTTATTAGAGAAAAAAGACAAGAGAGTAAAAAATGAGCAAAAAAAAAGCACCTTTTGTTGATACTGTGACAGTGCATAGTGGCTAGTTAATTATGGTGAGTGCTCTGAGCTGAAGACTGATCATAATAACATTTATCTAGAACTCAGGTTTTTCCGTGCCTGGGGTATCATTGGATCTGCTCAAGTCCTTGTCCTCTCCTGCTTTTCCTCAGGCTGGGCAGCACTGGGCAGCGCTGGTAGGTGACTTACTGGTGTCACTGGTGTCAGGATCAAGTGGAAAGTTAGGAGAGAGGAGTGAAGAGCAAGTGTTGGAGTCTCACCCTCTCTTTTCTATCAGAAATAAGTTCAGGATCTGAAACTGAAGTTCAGACATGAGGTTGAATCAGTTTGGAGCATGACGGAGTCATTTGGAGTAACGCAATATGTTTTCTTCCAGGAGCATGCCCCTCAATATTTACTGTTATTGAGGACAGTAAAGTTAATTGTCTGCCCTGTTT
The DNA here is from genome assembly GCF_002078875.1 of Numida meleagris. Taxonomy (NCBI): domain Eukaryota; kingdom Metazoa; phylum Chordata; class Aves; order Galliformes; family Numididae; genus Numida; species Numida meleagris. Next base: position 145,812,795 of record NC_034410.1, read on the forward strand.
AAAATATGCCCTTTTTAATTTCTAATTGCAGTTTTTGAGTTATTATGCCTATGCCCAAAATGATCAAGTTCAGTATGAATGGGGGGACATGTCTATGGGAGGCTTGAATGGGCATTTCTGATTTAGCAAGGGATGGACATGCATTTCCAAGTGATCCTGAGACCAGATATATCTTGATTAAGGGGCTCTCTATCCTAAGTCTCTTTGTGTAAATATTTGTTAAGCATGGTCAAGTGATCTCTAGAATTTCTCTTTGGTGCGCTGAGTTTGTTTCATTTCTTATCTGTAGATCATGTTTTCATGTTTTCTGAACTTCACAGCATTCCCGTGGCTGAGCCCTGAGCACTCTGTGTGTCCTTTTTATTTTAGGCATAGCTGCTGGACATGAATGTGCTGTTCTAATAATGGTCTCAGGAACATCATATTCAACATTACCTCCTGGCTTCCACTTCGTTTTGCCCCTAGATGCTATACAGTCTATCAGACAACAGCTGGAGGAATGCTCACAAGGGGATCAGCAGTATTATTCCAGCTGTTGTTGCTAAAATACACAGGAGCCATATCAAAGTGAACTATTTTTTGAGCAGGGGAGAAACTCCGTGTGCCCTATCTGCTTGGTCTTCTGTGGAGCACACTCGCCAGAGCTCAGCTGTTTTGGGGAGCTTTGGCTGTGAAATTTCTCATTCAGACCTCTGGACAAAGGCATCTGGAACATGTATACATAGACTCAGCTTGAGCATGAACCTCTTCTGATGAATAGGCTCACTGAGGCTGACAATCTGGAAACCTTCCCAGAATTTTGCCCAGCTAGGATTTGTTTATACATGGGAAGCAGGAAGATAGAAAGACAAAAAATAAAAAGGGGAAAGGAACATGGTAAAAAACAAGGGGCAGAGTAAAAAGGAGGTGATCCCAACTTTGGGCTGCATATCGGAGAGGAAATGGGTTTATTCCATTCAAAACCTTCAGTAATGGTTGTTTCTTAGCGGCACCTACTCAGCCATCAGCGTGACCAGCATGAGTTTCTTGATGCAAGCGATCGCTTCAGAGGCAGCCAACTTGGCACGATCTCACTTCATGCTGGACATTGTTTCTGTTTGATGGCTGTTGGTGGCCTGTTGGTGGACTCACTCCAGTTCCCAGTAGACAGATGGCTGCAAAAACTCTGCTACAGATGGTGCATCTCTGGCCTTATTAGCAGCCTCGGCAGAGAGGTCAGTGACACATTGGGCCATATAAGTGGAGCGACCTTGTTACCTCTGGTTATGGTTGTCCTGGGTCACAGCTGGAGACCATGTGTGTGAGCCATGTTTTCCACCACCTGTGTGGAAAATAGAGGTATTAAAAAAAAAAAAAAAAAAAGAAAAGGTCTTGCTTAAAGTCTGACTTGAAAATGAAAAACTGGGAAGGAACAGCACTGCTCATGGATCAGAACAGATGGAGTGACTTACAGTGGCATTTCTTTCAGCTTTGGTCTGTGCCACTCCTTGACAGGATGGTGTTTCAGAAGCAGCCCTGAACTCAACTGCGGTTCAACAGCCTCCGGAGTCAGAGTGACCTTTCCATAGCATGGAGATCGATGCTTGCTATCGAATAGCTCTTCACCAGCCCGTCAGCATGTAGGGCATGGCAGCAGCTGAATGAATGCTGTATCGCTGAAAGATATCGGTGTAAGCTTTTTTCGCTCCCTGTCCATGGAGGCTGAAGATTGATTTAGTGGTTGTCAGCGAGCTCTCAAGTGGCTTTTAATGCTTGCTTTAAACCCAGGAGCTCTGCTTTTTGCTGGGGAGGCTGAGGCACTCTGTGGTCCTGGTGGGAGGCAGCAGGAATGAGTAAGATTGTGTGGAGAAGGATGTGTATGAGCACCACGAGAAAGCAAAGTTGTCTCAGTGTTTGCAGAGAAGGGAGTGGAATGGGTACAGAGAGAAAAACTGCAGGGTTTTCTCACATTCTCCATCTGACTTGGGCTTCCCCACGTCCCACAAGACTCAGGCCAGAGCAGGAGCTCCCTGCATTTGCAGTGAGATTTTTTCCGAGCTTTGGTGGCTGTGTGCAGTGTGCTTTGATAAATAGTCAGAGTCTGTGCTGCAGCTAAGGGATAGTGAGAAAGCACTCTGCAGATCTCTCCTCTGGCTAAACATCAAGGCCTATGTGTTTTCCATCTTTGCTATGAGTTCCTGCCTTCTTTTGCCAAATGGCCTGGATAGGAATGCTGATTTCTTTCTGTGGAGTATCCCTGGGCTGGAGGTGATGCAGGAGGGAAAAAAAAGCAACCATCGTAGCTTGGAAATGTTCAGTAGTGAGGTCAGGCTGACGAAGAGCATTGAAAGCATTAGGAAAGCCAGTTCTCAACTCTATTTGAAACTGATAAAAGGCATGAAAGGCATGAAGAAGGGTTTCTGTATGTAAGACAGCACTAAAAGATGACCCAGGGAAATGCTGAATGGGACACATGTTCTAATGGAGAAGGACATGGAGAAAGTCAGAGTAATTAATCACTGCCTTCTTCATCTTGGTCTGCTGCCAACGTTTTCTTCCAAGGATGCAAGTCCCAGAATCTTGGGGCAGAAACTGGATAAAAAAGTCACTGTCCATCACCAAGAAAGAGAAAACTGAGAACTATGTGAATTGGATATTTGAAAGTTCATGGCTCCAAATGGGATTCATGGAGTGTGTTGAGACGGAGCTGTCTGTACAGTGGTGCCTATATCAATCATCTGGGGAGGTTCATGGTGGTTGGAAGAAGTGTTACACTCACCTTTAAAAAGGACAAGGAGGAGGATCTGTAGAACTACTTGCTGTTCAGTCTATTCACAGCCTCTGGAAAGATTAAGGAGCAAATAGTTATAAAGGCTTTTTCCAAGCAAAACGATGGACAAGAAAGTGATTGGGAATAGACGGTACATATTTTTGGGGGGATGGATTGTACCTGACTGACCTGTTTTCCTTTTGTGGTGGGATGACTGGTTGCTTGGCCAGTGAAGAGAAGTGGACATTGTATATTTTGTCATTAGCAAGGCCTTTGACACAGGCTCCTGTAGCATCCTAGTAAATAAACTAGTGAATTTTGGACTGGATTGGTGTCCTCTAAGCTTAAATCCTTAGCTCTTAATCCTCTAAGATTAAAAGCTGGGTGAAGTTCATGCAGGCTCAGGGTAATGGTTTAAGATTTGGAGCCTAGCTAGTAGCTGGTTAGTAGCAGTATCTTTCAGGAATTGGTACCAGGACCAATATCATTTAATATCTTCATTAACAGCCTAGGTGATGGGGAAAAAGGCACCCTTGGCAAGTTCTTGGATGACTATACCAATATGGAAAGAGTGACTCATATGCTGGAGAGAATTGCTAACATTCAGATGGACTTCAACAAATTGGAGATATAGGCTGGAGAAATCTTGCACCAAAGACAAATGAACATTCCTGCACCTGGGACAGAACAACTACGTGCAGCAGGACAAGCTGGAGGGTGACTTGCTTGGTAATATCTCCAAAGAAGCCTCAGGGGATCCAGTTGGTGACAATTCATACATAACTCAGCAGTGCAACTGTTCAACAATGAAGGACTACATTAACAATAATGTAACCAGCAGGTCAAGCAAAATTGTTATTCCCCTCTACTTGACTCTCTTGAGGCCACGTCTGGCATAGCATTTCCAATAATGGAACTCCCATAGTACTGGAGAGATCAACAAACTGAATCGAGTCCAGCTTAAGGAGCTAGAGAACATAATATTCAGGAAGAGGCATAGGGAACAAGGAAAGCTTGGCTAACTTGAAGAAGAAAAGTCTGTTAAGGAAGAGTCATGGAGAAAGAGGAGTCATACAACTCACAGATAGATGCAGTGAAAGATTTAGGGCCAAGGACCACCAGTTGCGGCATGAAAAATTCCAACTGGATATAAGAGAAAATGACTCTTTACCATAAGAGTGGTTAAACACTGCAACAAATCATCCAGAGGAGGTTGTGGCACTTCCAGTTCTTAGATGTTTTTGAAATTTGGTTGGACAAAGCCCTGAAAAACATGACAGGACTTGGAAATCAGCTTTGCTTGGGGCAGAGGATTGAACTGGAAGCTCCAGAGGGTTTTTTTCCAAGCTATATTATTCTGATATTCTGATTCTACAAGGTGCCAACTCACACTTCATTCTTTGGAGGTTCAGGGATCTGGGGAGCAGGAACTTCTGGTGGATGAAGGGAAGCATGGAGAAAGAAAAGGCTTCTCGGGGAAAAATGTGAAAACAGCTGTTTACATCCCTTACTTTGACATGCGGACTGCACTTAGGGTCAACTCATTTCTTACCTTTTTTTTTTTTTACCAGGGGAGAATTCCTAAATGCGCACTAATGCCATAGTGTTCCTACACAGACTTTGCACATCCCATTCCTACCAGGACAGAGTCCAAATCTCCCTTTCTATCCTCCAGAAGCTGCCGATTAGACTTGATACATATTTTACTTCACACAATCAAAGCATCAGTAGATTGATGGCTTGATACCATACAAATGGAATAAGACCCAGGTGATCCACATCATTTGAAACAAGTGAAACAGCACAATCTGGGATCAAACTGGCCAAGAAAGAACTCTAGGCTTGTTTTGCATTCAGCAAATCCAGTTTCTAGCTGAGCTGGAAGCCTGAATTTTGAAGTGTGTTATAGGGTTGGGGTCTGTTTCGAGAATGAACTACTTATAAACCAGTTTTCCAAGAAAGCTGATGTAGAGTGAAGTTACTTTTTATCAGTGATTTTTCTTGTATCCAGAAAAGCATATTCTCAACATTCGTATTTATCTAGAGGGAAAACTCACAGGGAAGTTAAAATCCGAGTTTTGCAGCCTCCAATAGATCTAAAGCACAGATTCATTCTTGGCTCAATACAGCTAAGCGGCAAACTCATCTTGTCCTACCAGTCAGAAATGCAAACTCTACAGCCAGAGTACGACCGACACACTCTTGCTAAAATCAATTAATGAAATTGAATTCTTAGTATAAATAGTTGATGTTCTGGAATATACAAAATAATCCAGCATTAGCCTCCAGGGATGAGCTGTCTGGTTAATAGATCTGTTTCTAATTTTTGTAGACATCAGTTTCTACTCTTTACTCATCTGGTATTCAGGCAGGGCACTTGCTGCATCACTGAGATTACTCACATGTGTGAGGGTTGGTATGGTCAGGTCCTGAGTCAATCCTTGAAGACTTGCACTTTTGCAATTCCCTTTTAATTTCATTAGGTACATAAAAGTGCCTTCAAAGAAATTTTCTTCCGTAGCCAGTCATTTGAATTAATTGTGCACATACTTCAGCAGCAAGTTGGTGCTGTGTTGCACATTACAAATGAGAAATGACAAGTGGCTTGCTCCTGCAAGGTGCTGAAGGCAACAACTTCCTAACTTGGATTCCTGATGTCCCGGACCCACGGTTGCAGCTACATATTTGGCCTAGTTTTGAGAAGTGTTAAACCTCTCCATCTGGGGGAAAAAAAAAAAAAAAAAAGCCACAATTTCTTCTCACTTCTGGATGTGTTGTTAGGTTAAACAAAGGGGAATGCTGAGTCACGGAGCACTTTGTTGTGAAGATGCATGCGTTCGTAACCTGCTTTCATCGCCAGCATGCTTGTGGCTCTTCTTATTTGGGAATCTTTCCATGTGTTGCGTCTATGTTTTCTTCTAAGCTGCTTTCCAAGTCCCCTTCCAAGTAAGCAGAGCTGAAGAAGACTTAGAGCACTCATTACTATTTTAGAAAAGGCTCAGAGTAGGGACCAGGCTAGCCCCTGATTTGTTGACTCATGCTCGTAACTCCAACATTGATGGGGAGGATTGAGAGATCTGTGCACCACACCCATACTCTCCTCCTCCTTTTTCCCCTTGTACTTGTCTGTTTAACACATGAAATCTGCAGGAAGTGGGCGGTCTCTTACCATGGCCTTGTGTAGAGCCCGGTGGCTCCATGCAAGGTGTAACAGGGTGGATATCCTTCCCCTCTTCTCTTTCTGCAGGTATATCCGCTCAGAGCGCTCGGTCATTCTTATCAACTTCTGCCTGTCCATCATCTCCTCCAACGCTCTCATCCTGATCGGACAGACCCAGACCCGGAATAAGGTAGGAGATTAGTCGGACCTTGTTTGTTTGTTTGCTTTTCTCCTGATTTAGCATCAAAACGATGCATTCAGGCAGCGTCTCCTCGTTTTTCCTCCATCTGTTAATTAGCGACATGTCAAAGACACGACTAAATGGCAGATTTCAATTTTCTCTCTCACTCGCTCTTTGATAATTTGTCAGCATCCTCAGGGCTTTGATTAAAACCAATGTGATATTTTTGAATATCTGCCTAGAGAAGCTGGCACATGGCACGGTGAAAAAACATGGTTATTTGCAAGGCTTTAACCATTTTATTTTCCAAAAATTACAAAGGAAGACAGATTGAGAAAGAGCTAAAAAAGCAAAAACATTCAGCGTCTCAGCATTACATTTATTTCTACAGCAACTTTTACGCTCCAAGCCTAAAGCAGTTGGCAGATGTTAAGGAAAGCAGCCACCAAGAACACCTTTCTTGGGGTGGGAAGCATTGCTGTGCACATCATGCACACTGCAGAGCTGAGACCACGAGGGACTCACGGGAAGTCACAGTGCCATTCAAGCAGTGAAGACAAGAATTGAGCATGGATATCAAGCCATGGGCATTGACTGCAGGGTACTAATGTGGCTTTCCACATTAGAAATGCAGATGGAGAGGTGTTGTGTTGCTTGCATGACTTTTCTCCAGCCAAATTACTTCCTCTGTTGGCAGCTAGCGTAACAAGTCACTGCTCATGTTTAGTATTTTCCTATGGTACATCTCTCTACTTTCCTATGGTACATCCTCTCTCTTCAAGTGCTCCAACCATACTAACTCCTCTAAGCAGAAAACTGAGGCCAAAAGTGTCTTCCAGCTCCTCCTGCTGCTGAAGTCACAATCAGAAATCAAGATTTAATATTTAATTAACAGTAACCAGCCAATTTTTTCGAGTCTCAACTTTGACATCCAGAGCATGCTGTCACTTTTGGAAGCATTTTTGCAGAGAAGCCTCAGGCTTTAATGAATCACAGAGACTCATTGCTATGCGAGGTCTTTTGGGTCAGAGCTGGGTTATGTTTTAAAGAAAGCTTTAGAGCTACTTGAGTCATACCTGTGGAGAGAAGAGTGGGGAGATGCAGCCAACTGGCCCTGTTGCTAATAAACCAACACCATTCAGAAACTTTGCAAAGCAGAGCTGTCTTTCATGGTCAGCATGGTTTGCGTGGAGCAAGAGATGGGAAGAGGGTGATCTCAGCTCTGCATTTCTATTCTGTGGGAGTGTTGCAACCTCAAGTGTGTGCTAGGAGCAACCTTTCATAGAAAGACAGACTGAGAGATGCTCATCATGGCCAACAATGGGTGGACGTCCTCTTTGGTTATTCTTCTTCACTCCAGGATAGGAGGTGGATATTGTCAGCCCTCTCCCATCCCCTTAACAACACAGCTTGGAGCCCAGGTTCCTTCTCATGGTTTTTCTCATGTTGCTTTGGATGTTCAGTGTCAGAGCTGTTAGTGGGGATTCAAAGCTCCCGGCTGTAATTGCGTGAGGCAGATTAGCTCTTTGCACATACATATGCATGAAACACCATAAATAGAAAGGTTATTCTTGGGTTTCCACTCAGCCATCTAGTAAACAGTCTCTGTCAGGGAACTGAGAAAGAAAACTGAACAAAGAAGAGATGAAAGACTGTAAATTTGGAACCTATTCACATTCAATCATTCATAGCGGAGCTTCCTAAAATGTTAGTGATTGAATTATAATTGTAGTTACACTGGGAGAATTTCTACAGTACTACTTTCCTGGGAAATGACTATTTCTCCCATCATTTCCATCCGCATAACCTCAAAGGCAAGACTCCACGCTTGGATTTGCTATGCTTTTTAAAGATGAAAGGCCTGGGAAAAGGCTAAAAAATTACAGTCAGCAATAATGTGATACAAAAGAAATGAGTGCTGCATGAACTCAGTGTATCTCAAAGACATGGCTATGTGCTGCATGGTGCTGCATGGAAGCAGATTTCTCCTCTTTTAGAAAAACAAGGACTAACGGCCTTCACAGCCACATCTCCTTGGGGAAATTGGGAATACAAGAGGGAAGATTCTCTTATTCCCAAACCTGGGTAAAATTAGCTACTTGTTTTTAATGGATTTTAAATAAGGACCATTCACTGTCATAAATGTACGTTGTTTTTGTTGCGCTCTTCTTTCTTCTTCTCCCCTCTCCCTCAGAACTACCTGGTTGAGTAAGTATAGCTGGAAAATGTGTATCCCAGGTGGAAAAAATGGAAACCAGACGTTTTTTCTCCCCTTTACAAACTGCTGGCAAAAAGGGCAGAAAGCTCTGTTGATGCAGAACAAAATCAGCTCAGATAAACTGATGCTGTCATTTCTGACAGTAGTTAAAAAAAAAAAAGTTGTAAAGTACAAATTTCTTAAAACATATTCCTGACAGTATCTTGTGTTTGTAACTGTTTTACATAGACCTGTAAGGTGATGCATAGCAACCACCTTTGGAAGATTCTTTTGAAAATAGGAAAATTACCTCAGATTATCACATTCAGATAGGCCATTTGTACTGAACTGTCATCTCCTTGCAGGCAGAATACCAATGGTTTCTGTGTCAATTACAAATATAGAATGAAAACGCAGTTCCAGTCTCAAAGAACGCAACGTCTAACTTTTATTCCCAACTTCTGATAACGTCCGTCTGTGCCAGTGTATGAATTGAGGGCAATTCAATAAAATCATGATAAAAGATGCTCCGTGCATGAGAGCTCTCTGCTGAAAGATGCTGGTGGATGAAAAAAGAGGAAGGTTCAGTGACCGTAAACCCAAAGTCCATGTTTCCTGATATAACTCAAAGCAGAGAAATTCTTCACTATTCACCCCCACCCCCATCTGTCCTCAGTGCCTTAAGCCAATTTTTTTCACCCCGAGTCACTTTTAAAGTCTATTTGCTCTCCCTTCTCTTTGGGAGTTTCTTTCCATCGTTTTCTTTTGGAGCATGTTCATTCACAGTTTCTTCTTCTCCAATGGTGCAAATTAAGCATAGCTCTGGCAGAGTTAAACAGAGCGGCACCAATTTGCACCAGCGAACGATTTGGGTTTGCTGAGTTAAAAACAAAGATGAGCTTGTCAGCTTTCCAGCCCATCTCCCCGCCACTACAGGATTGTTCTCCATAATGCATTTGCTAGTACTTTCCCTAGTTTAATTTTAAATGGCTTGAGCTCTCTCCGTGTCCCTTGAGAGATTTCCTTGCCAAGTAGTAGAGCTCGCCATTATGAAATTTATTCTGTCATTTCATTAATTTTTCCTTTTTTTTTTTTCCTCCCTTTTTTGCTAATAGCTACATGCTCTTGGACAAGTCATGCTTGCAGTCCTTCCCAAGCCCCTAGTAGCCATGTTTTCACCCCAGCTCTCACAGCTTAACCATTTTCCATCTTTCCCAGTCTGAATTGCCTTTCCCTGATTTCATTACTGCAAAGCATCAACAACATGGTGCTTTGCGGTCCTTTTGAGCTGAGATTAGTGCACAGCTTAATAACTGCTCCATCCTCCCCGAAAGCATCAGGGATTTGATTTGATCATTGGAAAATAAATGCATATTGCTGAAGCCAAACAGCACAAGGACAAGGCATGGGTTCAAAATTCAGCATGGAAATGTGTCAGGGAGGGTCAGGTGGGGGATTAGTAAAAGGTTCTTCACCAGAGGGTGGTGGACATGGAACAGACTCCCCAGGGCAATGGGCACGGCCGCGAGCTGACAGAGTTCAAGGAGCTTTTGGACAACGCTCTCAGATGTAGAGTTTGAGTTTTGGGAGGTCCTGTGTGGGGCCAGGAGTTGAACTCCATGATCCCTGTGGTTCTATCATTGTATGAAAATAGTTAACTGCAGGCTTGGAACTCACACTTAAGAGTGGTCACTTTCTGTGTAGTGCTTAAATTTGAAACAAACACTTGAATCCTATGCTAGGTCAAAGCTTGAGGGGGAGGCTGCCTCCTCCTGAGATGTCTTTTCCTTTGCTGATCCCTGTGACCTTTCCTTCCAGAGCCCAATTTGGAAGCAACTCCCTCTGCCTGCCTCTCTTCTCTCTCCTTTCTCCTCTCCCTCCCCTCTCATGTGTGCTCCTTTCCTCCTCTCTCCAGGTGATATGCACGCTGGTGGCGGCTTTCTTGCACTTCTTCTTCCTCTCCTCTTTCTGCTGGGTGCTGACCGAGGCCTGGCAGTCCTACATGGCCGTGACGGGTCGGTTACGGAACCGCATCATCCGCAAGCGCTTCTTGTGTCTTGGATGGGGTGAGGATTGTGGGTCTGCATAGAAGCTCCTTTGGGTCAGGGGAGAGAAAAAACGCATTGTTCCATCCAGGCATGAAGAGCAAAGAGTATTCAGGATTGATGCTGTGCAACAAGCTTGGTTTGATGCCCTTAGGTGTGTCAAGAAGGGCTCAGATGGTTAAAAATGAGCAAAAGCCAGAAGTCCTACGTGCTGCAAGCTCCACCCAAGGGCAACATGAAGGAGATGAGCTGGGAGGGGGCTGTGTGTTCCAAGGGCATGCTGGGGCTGGGGGGTTTCTCCTTGCTCTGGGTCTCTTCCCTGCTTTCTGTTTTGTTTCTCTGTCTCCTTCCATGTGCGACCCGGGGAGAAGCAAGCTCTGAAATGCTGTCTCCATGGCAGCAGGGCCTTTCATAGACAAACAAACTGTGAGACCAGTGCAGATGCTTCTAACTAATTTTCTTCCCTCTGCCTCTTCCGTATGTTTAATTTATTAGCTTTAAATGATGCATTCTGTAGTTGAAAACAAACGCAAACCCATAACCTGAGCTTTCAAAGCAACAGCAAGCTTGTGTTTGAAAGGAGCAACTGAACAAAAAGTTGCTCAAAAGCAAGCAGGGGGAAAAAGAGAGAGAGAGAGACAGAGAGCACTGTGCTTCTAAGCCGTATTAGTGGCTCATTTCACTACTGAAGTCGAGCATTTTGCCCCAGGCAAGATATTTCCGATGGTTATGAAGGGCCCTGATGTGATTTATTCTTGCACGTCAAGAGCCATCCTCCTTTCAGCACCTGCATCTCTTTAAGTTTTGCTTAGGAAACAAAATAAATAGTGGGATTGAAATACAGGGTTTGTGTGTAGCAAGCCTGTAACCACACACATGCAAAACACAGGCTGTGTGTGCTTTTTTGTGCTTGTGCGTATGTTCCAATACAAACACTGTGTGTGACTCGAGGAACATCAGGAATATCAAATGCAAAAGACTGATAGCTTCTCTAGGTAATAAAAAGGGATTTTTTTTTTTGTTCTGATTTATAAATGCTGGGACAGATGAGAGTGTTAGCCCCGAGGGAATTTTGGATAGGCAACATTCACAATCGTAATTTGTACAGATTTAAGGGAAAAAAAAAAAAAGCCTGCATGTGTAGGAGCATAATTTGCACTGTTAGTAAAATGTAGCTATTCCTGGGCTAGGATGCGCTGGCTGATAAATGGTGCATAATAACCGCTTGGAATAGGTTAGGACATAAAGTGAAGAACACTCGTCTGTTAGGGCAGCAAGGGAATTTCTGGTATTTAGCATCCTGCTAGACTTCAGCTGTAGTGCTGGGATTAATGGCACCTCTAAGAGGGCAGAGGACGAAAATAAGTTTTAAAGAGCATAATCTGAAATAATTATCACAGTCAATGGGTTGATGGTTAGACTAGATGATCTCAGTGGTCTTTTTGAACCGTAATGATTCTGTGATTCTATGAATTCACTTCGTAATGGGCTGATTCTTCCCCTTTCCCCCTTTGCTTATTAACATTTTTCCAAGCTCTTGTTTGAGACCTTTGCCAAGTTCTCAGCTGTAGCTCATTGAAGATGCTGTGTGTTTCATCAGCAGTGAGGTTTACTCCCAGTTTCCACTTCTCCTCTTGTGTGTGTGATTTTGCCTTTTCAGAGAAGAGTTTTTTAGCAATTAGAAAAATTTCAAGTTATTTAGACATGCAAACTGTTCCCTAGAAACAATTCAATCGGCACATTTAGTCCCAGTGAAGAAGAAACAGTTTGGTTATTCTACTTATGACCATGCCGTTGTTTCAATTGGATTTTTAATGTTGCCCTGGCTGAGGCTCTGAGAGGGTCTTCAGTTATTTGTAGCAGTTACGGCTCTTGGTAGTCATTACTATCAAATGAACTTTTTCTAATGGGACGTGGTGATCTCGTTACATGATTCTCCTGCTGGCCTGACAGAAAAAGATTCTTCAAATCAGGTTTCCCATGCATTTATTTGGAGTTATGACTGTAGCACTCACTTTCTGCACAAACCCCTCCAAATTTGGCCACAGACTATGCAGCATGAGTGACTGCACAAAAGTCTGATACAGAGCACTCATGGCGTATGGAACAGTGCAGTTAAAAACAGCCTTCTTTCAAATGGTCAAGAATAGATTAAAAGTTTATTGGAAATATTTGGATGTATTTATTTTTAATCTAATCACATCCCAAGGCAAAGGATACAGCAGTCCTCATTGCTGTGCTCATTGGCTTAGCTACCGTGGTGTAGCTCCCCTCTCCAATAAATGCAGCCTGTACATCTGATGAGTTCACAGCCTGAGTGTGCATTTCTGCATAATTATCACGTCTAAGAGAAGTACTTTGCGAGGAACAAGTTGCTATTTTGGGCAGAGTCTTAGCCAATATTCTTCTTTCTGGGGCCTCATGCATCATGTTCTACTCTTTAAAAAGCCCTTTATGACTTCTTAGTGTGCATACCATGGGATGCCACATTGGTTTCATTAGTGAATAACATGCAGGTTGTACGTCCAGAGTATCCAGATGAGGTGTGAAGGAAGCTCAGCAAAATGGTGAATAGTTGATTATGGAATCTTTTTAAAAAGAGACGTTTTGAAACCCCCTTACTCAATGGCTTTAGACTGCTCAAACAAGAGCTGTGCTTGGGAGTCTCATATTGGAAGAGAAACTCTTCTCTTTGTGATAACTCCGAAATTGGAACAGGCTGCTCACAGCATTGGTGAAGTTCCCGTTCCTGGAGGTATTCATGAGCTGTGGAGATGTGGCACTGAGGGACATGGTTTAGTGGGCATGGTGGTGATGGGTTGATGGTTGGACTAGATGATCCCAGTGGTCTTTTCCAACCTTAATGATTTTATGAAATTCTTTCTATTCCAGCCAGCTCAGCCTTTACACCTCCCAGCTGGCTGCTCACCCTCACAGTTAATCAACTTTGCATTGATCTGTATTGCTGAGTAACCACCCTGTCAGCAGAGCTGTTTGGATACTGTGTCTGGACATCCCTACAGACTACAGCATCTTCTACAGCTGCCTGCTATGACCTCTATAGCAAACAAATTAGGGTCTTGTCAAGAAGCACTAATCCTAGCTGGCTACTGATCCTGCTAATTCTTAATGGGATTTGCCCATCTTTAGCATTGAGACAGCTTAATGCATCATGTTACAAGTAGTAGGACTATAAAAAGCCACACAGAGCTCTCCACAGCTGAGTAACCAGATGTTCCCAGACCATATCCAGACATTTTTGTACGGAAAGGAAAGAGCTAGGCTGAGGATAGTGAACCAAAGAAGTACTCAATCTCCTTTGTAAGTCCTAGAGCAGTTTACCAGGCAAGAATAGTAAGGATAAGTAGGCAGGACACATTTTTTTATTAGTTCAAATGTGCCTAGGTATTCAAAAACTCAACCATATCAGTAGTTCTAAGTTTCAGGCCAGTATTTCACAATAACCAGCAGGTTTTAATTTATACCTCTTCCTTATCCTCATTTTTTTTGAGATTTTAACGTTAGGATCTAGGACATAGCTTCACCCCCTTACGCACCTGCAATGAGACCCCATGCTGGTATTGTTAGCTCATGACATCCTGAAGATAAATTGGGCACCATGAGCTTCAAATAGCCTCCAAGGCACAAACTGCCTATCCTTTGTAGCATTCATAATGAAGTGTGTCCTCTCTCCAAGGTGGGTGTTTTTCCTTAGTTTATTTCCCTTTTGGATGCAAAAAGGGAGCAGCTCTCTGGCATAAAGTAAGTACCCTAGTTTGCAAAAAGATCTGATGTTCCTATTCTCCTTTCCATTGTGCTTCAGAGGGACTTCCTCCATTATCGTAGAATCATGGAATCATAGAATGGCTTGGGTTGGAAGGGACCCCTAGGATCATTAAGTTCCAACCCCCCTGCCACAGGCAGGGCCACCAACCTCCAGATCTGGTACTAGACCAGGTTGCCCAGGGCCCCATCCAACCTGGTCTTGAACATCTCCAGGAATGGAGCATCCACAGCACACAGGGGTATAGATGGATAGGGGGAACACTGTTCCCATTTCCTGTTCTGTCTCATTTTGAGCAAGATTTGAGCCTGAATTGTTCACATATTATGTTAAGAGCAAACATAGCTTTTAATCTCTGCCTTACTCATTCTTTTGGGTTAAGTGGTGCCTGAATATTCCACCCGCAAGAAATGTCCTGGTATATTCCTGGCTGTTCTGCGTCCCTAAGAATAAAATAAATGAATTTTATGCATCTGCATGTACTATCATTCCCAACACAACTGCTGAGACCACAGCAGGATACGAACTGATTACAGCTGACAGCATTAACTTCATTAGCAGACGTAACAAAGGTTCATGCTTCTGGCTCTGAAGGTCCTGAATTCAGACTCTGCCAAAGGCCCAGGCTTGCACAGATGGTGCTAGAATAACACAGGGAGAAATGGGGTATATTAAGTGGTTGAGTTGGAGCAGAGCTGCACATATGTTAAAATAACCAATTTTCTCTTGTTTCATTTTCCATAGGGCTCCCCGCCTTGGTGGTTGCCATTTCTGTGGGATTTACTAAAGCCAAGGGGTATGGCACCGTGAACTAGTGAGTAATGGGGCTCTTCTTCCTTTTTTTTTTTTTTCTGTCTCACCTCCCATCATTTTGTCAAAAATCCAGTCACTGGCCTGCAGGAACAAAGGTAGGAGCTTAATTCTCATGTGCTGCTCATGGAAGCAGGAATGATAGGAGCTGAGGGAGCCTTCCAACCTCCTCAATCCATCAGTTCATCTGGATGCTGCACTCTTTCCTCATCCCTACCCAAATGTCCAGGGGAAACCTTAGGATAGCAAAGTCTCCAGGGAAGGACTTATTGTGTGAATAGGAGCAGCCCTCTAAGTTCAGTCTGAACAAAAGGGACATTTGCACCATAAAGATGAGAATGCCAATGGTCAGCATGGTTCACATTTTACCTGCATTTGCTTCTGAAGCATCTCTCAGAATACCAACAGGGACTGGGTACTGCCTGAAAGCTGTGTATTCCTTTATAAACGAATTCAAGGGAACTGTTAAATGAATGACATGATGGTGATGGGCTGATGGTTAGACTTGATGATCTTGGAGGTCTTTCCAACATTCATGACTAGATAATTCTGTGATATATTACATCATTTTGATCTGAGTACCTGCTATGCAGAGACAGTATTTTTTTTTTAGAGCAAAATGGGGAATATTTAAAGTTTGGGATGCTTAAAAAAGAAATAATAGCTTTTGTGTTTGTCTCCTTAATGGATTGTTTGATTAAATGCAGGTTTTCAAAATAGCTTAGCTCAGTTTTAGGCACCAGAATGGGAGTGAGTTCTGAATTTGTTTGCTCTGTCCCACGCTAGAAGCAACTCAGAATTTACCTTAAAATTTTTTTTTCCTTTTCTTTTCTTTTCTTTTCTTTTCTTTTCTTTTCTTTTCTTTTCTTTTCTTTTCTTTTCTTTTCTTTTCTTTTCTTTTCTTTTCTT